>NC_134706.1:142663246-142818246 GCF_043290135.1 Rhipicephalus microplus
GGCACGGTAGGAGTTCGTGCCCCGTATCGAACGACGCCGCGAGGGCGACATGTATGCGATGTGCTACGGAGGGGCACACGGCCAGAGATTGCACGGTGAGGGAGGGAGACGCGGCGGTAATATGTGCAGCCTGCCACCGGGCGGGACTGTCGTCTGCCGGTCATCCGGCGGGACACCCGCAATGCCCACTACTGATGGGAAAGGTGGCAAGGCTGAGAGCCCGCACCAATTATGGCGGGGCATAATGGCGGCGCTACAACTTCAGGGGGGAATCAAAAGGGGAATCTTCACGTGTCACTCGTCCAAATCAACCTCGATCACGCGCGCCTGGCGACAGGCGCCCTGTGCGAGCGTATGGTCGCAGGGTCGTTGAGCCTGGCCGCAGTTTCCGACCCATACCAAACATCAAAGAGGATACCGCACCTTCCGTCGGGGTTCGGAGTGCTTTCTGCAGTTTTTGCTTTCTGCAGGAGGTCAGTTGATGACACCGGTTGGAAAGTGCACGGCCCGACTCTTAATTGCTGGTTCCACCTTTGTCGCCACCCTCGTCATTCTCCACTAGTGATGTAAACATCTCATATTGGGAATGGATTTCTTGTGCGAATACGGGGCTGTGATTGACATCCGTGACAGAAGCGTAACGTTCACTGTAAGCTCGGAGACTGCTACAGATGAGGAACACCAGCCACCTCACTTCCGTATTGCCGATGACGACGTCATACTGCCGCCACGAAGTTGTTCTCTCGTATCCGTGCACTGTGACAAATTACGAAATGGTACTGGCGTCGCTGAACACATCAAGGAGCTCGCATTCACTAGCGGCATTTCTGTTGCCAGGGCTGTCATCACTGTTATTGACGGATGCGGTGAACTGCTATTGACAAATTTCAGCAGAGAACGCCGACACATAGTTAAAGGCACGGCTATTGCCTACTTTGACGAACTCTCGCAAACGGAAGATCGTCATTTAGTGGAGGAAGCAGCATCGTCTACTATCACTACACCGACACCTGTACGCGTTGGTCCAATGTTATCTCCCATTGAGCGAGACCGCCTTCTCACGCTGATCAACAAGTTCCACGGCTGCTTCTCATCCACATCAAGAGTTGGTCAAACGGCACTGACGAAACACCGCATCATCACGGATTCCGATGCCAGACCCATCCGGCAAAATCCTTATCGAGTCGCCCCAAAGGAGCGTGAGGTAATTCAAAAACAGGTGAAAACGATGCTAGAAGACGGTGTTATTCGGCCGTCCAACAGTCTTTGGGCATCACCTGTAGTACTCGTCAAAAAGAAGGATGGTAGCTTGCGTTTCTGCTTCGACTACCAAAAGCTTAATCAGATCACAAAGAAGGACGTCTACCCTCTGCCGCGTATTGATGATTCATTGGATAGACTACGAAACGCACGCTACTTTTCATCTATGGACTTAAAAAGCGGCTACTGGCAAATTGATGTGGATGAGAGAGATCGTGAGAATACCGCCTTTGTTACGCCCGACGGACTTCATGAATCTCAGGTTTTTCCTTTCGGTTTGTGTTCGGCGCCAGCAACATTCCAGCGTCTCATGGACACGGTTCTGTCGGGACTTAAGTGGCAAACCTGCTTGGTGTACCTCGATGACGTGATTGTCTTTTCGGCGACTTTCGAGGAACACTTACGAAGGCTCGAAGCAGTTTTTGGAGCAATACGCTTGGCCGGTCTTACTCTAAAACCAGAAAAGTGCCACTTCGGCTTCCACGAACTTCGATTCCTCGGTCACGTCGTGAGCAGCCAAGGAATCCGACCCGACCCGGATAAAATTGCCGCCGTGCAAACTTCCTGACACCATCAGACAAAAAATCAGTGCGACGTTTTTTAGGCCTCTGTGCCTACTACCGGCGGCTTATTGCTAATTTTTCGCGCATCGCATGGCCATTGACACAGCTTACTCGGGAAGATACCCCCTTCAGATGGGGCGAAGACCAACAGCAGGCATTTCACGAGCTTCGTCAGCGAATGCAAACACCCCCCGTGCTGGCCCACTTCGATGAAGACGCACCGACAATACTTCATACAGACGCTAGTAATCTGGGTCTTGGAGCAGTGTTCGTACAGTCGAAGGACAACAATGAAAACGTGATCGCCTATGCCTGCAGGACGCTGTCCCGAGCTGAAGCTAATTACACTACGACGGAAAAAGAATGTCTTGCAATGGTATGGGCAGTCCTGAAGTTTCGTCCTTATTTGTACGGCCGCCCATTCACCGTTATCAGCGATCACCACTCTCTCTGTTGGTTAGTCAACTTGAAAGATCCGTCTGGCCACCTTGCACGATGGAGTCTTCGGCTCCGAGAGTTTTTCACTGTTGCCTACAAGTCGGGAAAACGACACACCGATGCCGACTGTCTTTCTCGGTCTGTTGAGACGGCATCCCCGGACAACGACGATGACGACACGGCCTTTCTCGAAATTGTGGACACTGCCACCTTTTCTCAACAGCAGCGTGGCGATGCTGAGCTACTACCACTTATAGATTACCTACAAGGGCAAGCGAATAGCGTTCCGAAGTTATTTGCGAGAGGGCTGCCGTCGTACTGCTTGCGAAATGACGTTCTTTATAAGAGGAACTTTTCACCGACCGGCAGCACCTACTTGCTCGTCGTTCCTTCTTCGCTTCGCCGTGAGGTACTGCAAGCCTGTCACGACGAACCTACCGCTGGTCACTTGGGTTACGCAAGAACATTGGCGAGGATAGGCAGAACTATTACTGGCCAAGACTTGCCGAAGTTGTCAAAACTTACGTGCAGGCATGTCTAGATTGCCAGCGCCGCAAGCCACCATCCATCAAACCAGCTGGCCTGCTGCAGCCTGTTCGAGTGCCGGCGACACCGTTTGCACAAATTGGCACGCATTTTCTGGGCCCGCGATTTTCTGGCGTTGCGTGTTACATTATTTTCTTCGATGGCGTTTCTCATGTTGATTAATTACTGTCACATGTGTGAAAAGATGGTGACGCCATACCTCGTGTGCCGCAGTGTAACGTCTCTGATCCCTTTGGCCACTGGGTCGATGTTTGAGTTCAGGACCGTCACCACTTCTCTTGCCAGGGCGTCCGTGCTTCTAACCGGCGTGAGAAAGGCCACGTAGTCCTGTCGAAGTCCCGCTCCTTGCGTCGCGGTCGCCTGAAGTCCGGCGGGGCCGTATCGAGAAGGCCCCTGAGCTCCCGGCCTCGTTCCCGAGCCGAGGGCCACAGCATGGCTCATGCCGCTGACCACACCGAGAGGTGCATCAGTCCTTTCTGCAACAACATTGTCCATCTGGCCGCCTGGAACCGCCAAGGCACTCGCACCGGAACGCAACGCGTCCTGCACGCCGGTCAGGACATCTCCGACCGCCGGTCTCTCAGCCACCGCGACCCGTCGCTGCATCGTCGCTGTCTCCCGGCGTGCCTCCACGAGTTGGCCCTGCAAAGATGAAACCACCGCGCGCTCCGCAGCCGCGTCAGCTCGTAAGTCCGAGCAGAGTCGTGCAAGTTCAAAAACTCTTCCCAAGATGTATATTCGGCAGGTGACTGTAATCCTATTGCTCGGGTCCGCGCAGAACTTGGATAGGTCGTCCTCTAGCTCTTGGACCCTTGCCTTTACCCGAGACCCGAGATCCGCCCTAAGACCCGTCAACACCACGGTAGTCTCCGAGACGGACGACCGGACATCTTCATCTTGTTCTGTCTCGCTAGTAGGTATGGGCCGCTCTGCTCCATTTTCAGTCGCGCCAATAGTGGGTATGGGCCTCTGGGCCGATCCCAGGACCTCTGAATTGTTCGGGTCCGCCAATCTTGTGAGGATACTGTCGCCTTTCTACGAAAACCTCAAACGCGGCGTATCCGAGACGCTCCCGGTCGCCGGGGTGCTCGCCGCGTCGGGTGAAACTCCTTGCGTTGCCTTACTAGTTGCCATGAATGCAGTGGGTCTGACCCACTCACTCCATAGGCCTGCCTAAGGGCTCGGCAAAAGGTCGAGATAATTATTAAACTTCGCGCTCGATCGGCTTTTCGAGACAATTAATCGTGTCCTGACACATTTAGGGACAGCTTCTGACTGTGCGAACGCGTTGAGAAAACGAAAAACCTGACCTTTCAGGCGATTTCAGCAGGAGCCGATGCTGCGTCCAACCGACCGAAAGCACGAGCGCTCGTGCTTTCCGTACAAACACTAGGTTGGCTCATTCATACGGGAGCCCAATGGCGTTGGCCGCGGCCCGGGGACGCTCGACCAAAGGCCGTTGGGTCGTCAGTTCAGAGCAGCCGAGCAGAACTGCCTCCCAGTCCTCCCGTGAAGCATTGGGTAGTGGGGTAAGGTTTGGAGTTTTTTGGCATGCCCACACCATGTGTAAAATGTCAGAGGTTCCTCACAATGCGGGCACTTCCTCAAAGTGTTTTATGATTGCCGGGCACAATAGAGTTTTAGTATAAAGGCGAAGGAGGATCGCTCCTCCGCCTTCGTGAGGCCCTTACAGGGTTTCGGATAGACGTTATGGCTGGATTGATGAAATTGTGCCACCTCCTTAAAGGTGTAGGCAGGATTGGGTCCGAGTTCCGGATTGGTAGGGGACAAGGATGGTGCCCGGAGAGTGAGCGCGCGGGCGGCGTCATCGGCCGTCTCATCACCATCGATGCCCGTTTTAGCCGGAGCCCATATGATCGTTCGGTGCGCGGAGGCATCTAGGTAGCTGCTGTTTCGCAAAATTTTATAAGCAAGGTACGGAATGTATCCCTGTTCAATATTGCGACAGGCACCCCTTGAGCCGGTCATGATGACCCTCGAGTCCAGATCTGCGGCGGCTAGTGCGATGGCGATCTCCTCCGCGTCCGTAATGTTATGTGCACGGAATGCGACTTCGTTTACAACGGTGTTTTGGTGGACGACCGCAGCCGTGTACCAACCACCGTGGTGCGGGCCGGAGGCGTCCACGTAAAATACTCCGAATTTGTAGCCGTAGGTCGAGCCAAGGCTTCCGCCCGCGCGAGGCGTCGGCCACTGTAGTCGTCTCGGGTCATGTTAGCCGGAAGAGGGTACACGTGCAAGGAGTATCGCCAAACTTCTGGAATCCGTACGCGCTCTTTCGTGTGTATTAAATGATTGATGTGTAGCCGGGCAAGGAGGCAGCGACCCGACGGTGTTTTAGAGAGTCTAGTATATTGGTTTTTAAAGTGCGGCTCTCTCAGCTCCTTGAAGGTGTTCACCATTCCCAAGCCCAAAAGGCGCTGCTTAGAGGCGCTGACAGGAAGGTCGAGGGCGCGCTTGTAGATTTTGCAGAGAATGACTTGGAGTGCATTCTCGTCAGATTTGCGTATGTGGAGGTATGGAGTCGAGTACAGGACTCGGCTGGTTACGAATGCATGCGCCAGCCACAAGCATCTTTGCATCGTAACCCCCCGCGCTTGTTGGAAACCTGGCGGACCATCCGGCCCACCTGGTCCAGCACCTTACGCAATTTGGCCTATGTTGTGTCTGCTCTGCGATTTTTGTGTATAAAAGGCCCTAGTACTCTATTTCTCATCGCGTTCGGGTATGGTTCCGCTGTGAAGGGAGAGGTCGATTTTTGTGGTGCACTTTGGTGATGGGCGTATATGCACGAATTGCGACTTGGACGGCGAGCACTGAAGGCCGCAGCGACGGGCATAGTCATCCACGATGTATGCCGCTTGCTGCAGGCTTGCCTCTATGTCTCCTGCCGAGCCGTGTGACGCCCATATGGTGATGCCGTCGGCATACAGCGCATGCTCAATGCCTTCTACTTTCGCCAGCTGAGCGGCGAGTATCATCATTGCCACATTGAATAGAAGGGGCGAGAGGACCGCTCCTTTCGGAGTCCCTCTCGAGCCTAATCGGTAAAGGCCGTGTTCAATGTCCTGAATCCGAATGTATGATTGTCGGTCAGTGAGGAATTGTTTAATATAGTTGAAAGTGTTTTGGCCGCGATTCAAGTGTGAGAGATGTGTTAGAACAATTTCGTGGGTCACGTTATCAAAGGCTCCCTTCAGATCCAAAGCGAGCACAACTTTGTCATTCAGGCGATATTCGACTGGATCGAGGATCTCATGGTCGAGCTGAAACAAGACATCCTGTGCACACCGGTGTGGGCGGAAGCCGAACATGGTGTCTGCAAATGCATTTTTGGTCTCCAGGAACGCGGACAACGTGTCGCGCTCCATCGTCTCCATTAATTTTCCCACACAAGAAGTAAGGGAGATGGGGCGGGTGACCAGGGTGGACGGGCCGAATGTTGCGGCTCTCTCATGCTCTTACAGCATGTGATCTGGAATATATTTTTATTTTCCAGATCTATGCTACCTGTGCCTAACGATTACCATTCAGTTTTACAGATACCGGAGTACTTCAACTACAAGAAAAAAATTAAAGCAAACCACATCAAGTCACAACCGACAAGGCACATCTTTCCTTGGGCACATTTCTACACCTCATCCTAAGTTATCCTTTTATCTGATTTCTTTAAATAAATGGCCTATGCGAGACCATTCTGTGCTCGCTGAGGCAACGCCTTCGGACACATTTCCGTTACCGTTTACCGTGCCCAACCATTACTTTTTCAATGGGTGTTTTTCAAAGAAAATTTTGCGCTGTGGGTACTTTTATACCTTTTTTCATTTATTTTAATTAGTATTATGCCTGCTATTGCTGCACGTAGAAGCAAGGCTAGTCACCACTTTTATTTTCAGTTATTTTCCTGTCCGGGTGACGGAAAGTTTGAGGTGGGGCGGTATGTGTCAAACGGTAACGCAGATGTCTTAAGGTGAGCTCAGCGAGGACAGAAACCTCGCATAGAGCAAAAGAGCAAATGTTTGCTTGATCTTGAATTTCAGTACGATTTGAGACCGCGAAAGCGGGGCCCCTCGATCACGCCCCCTATGGTGGGCGAGAAACCTGACCTTTCTGAGAAATTCAGCAGAAGCCGATGCTGCACAAAAGCACGACCGCTCGTGCTTTTGGTCGGTTGGGCGCACTGCAGCGGCTCCTACTTATTTCTACCGAAACGCTTCTTTTTCGCAGGTCCCCTCACTCAACCTTCGCAGGAGGTGGCTTTTAAAGTTTCCTGGACTCGATCAACCGGACCGAAATGGGTCGCAAGAGGTTCTTCTTATTATTTTGACCCATTTTGTCCAGTGGCCTAGGCGGGCCCAAGAGGTATGTGCCGGCCAAGAGGGTGAGACCCACTATGCCTCCTAATAGACAGGTGGACGATGTATCACGGTACAAGACGCCCTCTCCTGCGCCGACGGCGAAGACGCAGTCTCCTGATCCTGACGCTGCGGACTTCTCCCCACAAGGGGATTACTTCATGGCCCGTCTACAGGCGGTTACGGAAGGTTTAGCGCCGTCGGTGTTCGCGGGCCCGGACCAGGCAGGGAACGACGACGAAGATACGGGGACTTCGGTCGGGCGGAGGCAATGGCAGTGCCCGCGGGACTTGCAGGTGACATCGGCAGTCGCTTCCGAAGACGTGTACGCGAAATCGAAGACGAGCTGTCTCGGTTTTTTTTTAGACTCGGTCAACAAGTTTCCGGTACCTGCCTAAAACTTTGTGATGAGCCGGCTTTTCGAGCTGACGGCCTTCTGCGGGGACCTGCGTGTCGAGGCGGCGATGGAGCGGGATGCTGCGGTGGCCCTTCGGGGCCAACTCGTCAAGACGCGCAAGGAGAAGGTCACACTGCAGGCGAGTGGCGTGGGGGCAGGCCGCGGAGTTGCTCCCGCCGGTCTCGTGTGTTCGAGCGGCGTCGACGTGGGCTGCACCCATGGTCCCGGTATACCGGGGATCCCACCCGCGCCGGGACCGCTGGTTGGCAGCGGTTCCGGCGCAGTGGCCCAAATTCGTGGTTCAAGCGTGGGGAGTCGGGAGCCCCGGCCCCACGTCGGTATCACGAACACCTGGCGTTCCTTACACCTTCGGCGCAAACGACGCCGGCACGTGACGTACTGTGGCTACTCAAGACAAACATCCACCCGGCATCGAAGGGCATCACCGACATCGTCCTACGACACACCAAGTATTTTAATTTTTTCTTTTGATCGTAGCTGGGAATGAAGTTTACTGGGGCGGTACATCTGTCAAATGGTAACGCAGGTGCAGGTGTCCTAAGGCGAGCTCAGCAAGGACAGAAACCTCGCGTAGAGGAACAAGAGCCTGCCTGCATCACTGCACCCGTCGACCGAAGAGCCGAAGAGAATTTGGTCTGTTATGACTTCAACCGATCCTCGAGGCAGTCGACCGTTCCTGCAGTAGTTGGCGCTTTCGATTGCACGTCCTGTGAGAGGGGATTGGCCACACTCACCTTTGGTTTTTTATTAGCGGTAGATTTTCTTTTTGTTGATTTTTCAGGAGCCATCAATGCCGGTCTCCAGCCCTGGCCAGGGCTTGCCCTGGTCGGCCAGTTGCCCTGCTGAATCGGTATCACTGTAGTGTTTCCTCAAGAACGGCGTAAGCAGTTTGCCTGTCGCGCTTGTGCCCACTGATGGTGGAGCCATTCGGTTGAGTGAAACTGAGGTGTTTCAAGAACAACTTCGCAAGATAAGCGGTCACTTTCTGGACATCTCGGAGGTGAGGCGTTTCGGCAAGACTCGCATACTGTGCAGGTCTTCAAATATTCAATGCTTAACAGACTTGCTGGCTGCCACGAGATTCGCGTTCATTGCTGTTCGCGCTTTTTTCCCCCCTCATCTTGCTTGCGTGAAGGGCATTGTTCGTGGTGTTCCAACTAACATTAGTCCTGAGGCATTCTTAAAGATGGTCTCTCCAGCTGGCGTGACATCTGTCTACAGATGCACCAGACCTGTAAGTGATACGCGAGTCCCTACTGAAAGCGTCATCGTTACCTTTGCTGGTTTCACACGCCCCTCTGAGCTGAAGGCCTGGCCTTATCTATTCTGTGTAGAGGCATTGACACCTCGCCCACTGCAATGCCGTAACTGCTGGCGATTTGGACATTGCGCTAATGCTTGCAGGTCCTCATTGAGATGTGCGAATTGCGGTGGGGCACATGCCGCATCAAATTGTCAGGTAGACAACTGCAGGTGTTGCTTATGTGATGGAGGACACACAGCCACGGACAATAGCTGCCCTGCTCGAGAACGTGAAAGACAAATTCTAGATATAATGGAGAAACGCCGTTGTTCTCGGTCTGAGGCAACTTCCTTCATTAAAGAGCGCGAAGTGGGGTACGCTGCTGCTACGTCACGCCAGTGTGGGTCAAGTGAAGCGACAGTCGTTTCCGCAGTGTCGGCAACGATAGATAAGGCCATGCCAATGATTATGGAACGGCTTTTCAACACCTTTCACCTTTGCTAATGGTCTGACCGAGATGCTCGCCGCCACGCTAAACAGCCTTATTCCCTCTTTCGCTGCACACACTGTCACGGTCCAGGGTGAAGCTGAGCACCTCGACAATGAACAAAATAATCGGCGTCAAGAAGATGTTACCCCTGAAACGCTCGTCAGCACTCAGTCGCCGACGCCTGTGGGGCCCAGTGGGTCATTTGGTGACAAGAGGCTTGGTAATATCACTCATAAACGACGCAATGCTCCATTGTCTCCAACCAGTTTGCCAATGTCAAAACCAAAAAAAGTTATTACTGATACCAACAATGAGCAGGACGTTTTGCGTTCTGCAGTAGAGTCAACTATATTAAGTCCATCATAGCGCCTGTAAAAGTTCTTCAGTGGAATTGTCGCTCCGTATCTTCCGCTTACACAGAACTTATTTATCTCATACAGCAAACAAATCCTAATATAATTTTACTTCAAGAGTCTTGGCTTTCAGTAAACCAAACACTTACTCTGAAATATTTTCGAACTTTTAGACTGGATCGGCCAGGTAGAGGAGGTGGATTATTGGTTCTAATATCTTCAAAAATGTGTCATCATGTTACTGTAACTTCTGAACATATCTGTCCGGATTGTGAGTTGTTAGGAATAAATTGTTTGTTACCTGACTACAACAGGATTACAGTGATTAATGCGTACTTTCCGAATGGAGTAAGACGCATAGATCACCTAGACTGTGTTATCAAGAATTCTTTGTCAAATTCAATTTTATTGGCTGGGGGTTTTAACTCGCATCACACTTCTTGGGGGCTTAAAACAGATGGATGTGGCAAAAGATTGTGGAATTGGTTGCAGGATAATAATTTTCTCTGTCATAACTCTGGACAAGTTACCTTTCTACGCGGGATAAGCTCATCAACATTAGACCTAACATTTTCGTGTGGCCAGTTTATGATTTCATCGTGGGAAACGTTTGATAATGGGACGAATATGATCATGTACCAATTGCCTATAAAATCATGCTACCACAACTTACCTCTGCTATCTGGCAACAACAGTTCACTAACTATAAAATTTATAAAACTGTTTTAAACTCCGCGCTCTCGTCATTGAGAGGACGCGTCGGACAGCAACGAGCTGCTTCAGTCGTAGAGTGTCTAAGTGACTCTGTCCAGCCGGTAGAGTTTACTGTTAAGTACGGCAGCACACCGTCAAATTTAGCTTGGTAGAATGAAGATTGTACGTTTGCGTATAGGCGACGTAAAGCTGCTTGGAAACGTTTACGCCACAACCATACTCCGAAAAATTGGGTTGACTATAAATCCCACGCAGCGCTGTTCAAACGTATAGTTGCAATAGCTAAAGATGAACACAATTCTGACTTACATTCACGTTTATCAAAACCTGCTAAAAGATCTGCCCTGTACAGGTTTCTACGGAACAAAAAATCGACGCAGGTACAACCATATTTGCATTCAGTAGTGCTGTCTCCTAAAGAGACAACAGATTTGTTAGAGGGCATCGCGAAAGGACTTCAAGCGCGTTTCGCCTCGTCATGCTTGAGACTTGTGACATTAAAAAGCGCAACCTCGGACTTTCAGGAGGTCACTATGGCTGAACTGGCAGATGTCATACTAACTGTAAAGCAAGCGGCTCCTGGTCCAGATCAGATTACAAACTCTATGAATTAATTGATATTTCACTCCCATCCCGAGGAGCTTTTGAATATCGTTAACTGCTCCTTACAGCACACATGGATTCCAAGAGCACGGAAAATTGCTAAAGTTGTGTTGCTGCAAAAAATCCAAGCCTCGGATATGTCCTGGATAACATTCGGCCAATTTCGCTTACTTCAAACCAAGTTAAAATAATTGAAAGAATTCTTCATAGAAGGCTCAGTGAATTCATCGCTCGTCTGGACATCCTTTCACCAAGGCAAGCAGGATTTAGACAGGGGTGCTCTATATGGTCAGCTCATGGTGATTTGGAAAGCCGAATTCGCCTTGCAAAAGTATCTGGTGAGCTTTCTGCATTAGTCATGTTAGATATCGCAAAAGCCTACGATAGTGTGGAATACAGTACATTAATTTCAAGATTAGTGGACTGTGAGGTTCCCAAGTACATTATATCTTGGGTTCAGGACTGTCGAAATTTGGGCTTGTTGGTGCATTGTGACGACTGAAAATAGCGCTAAAAAACGAGGACACAAGAAGAGGACACACAGCACAGGCGCTAACTTCCAACATAATGTTTATTACCACCGCACGCTCGCCTATATCACAAAGAAATATCACATGACATGAAAGATGCGCACAAAAAATTAATTTCTTAGAAGATACAATTCTTTATCACTAAGCGTAAGAGAGGGAGTGCTGACGCACTTAGACCCCAGTGAAGCGATAGCCTCAGCCTCAATAATCTCTCTAGTAAGCTTATCGAACATTCTCTTGATAACTGTGCATGCATTGAATATCGGCGCGCAGCCGCAGGATTTACAATGTATGGCCAACCAACTCCCCTGGCCGTTTTTCACATTATTACAATGTTCTCTTAATCGATCATTAAGGCAACGGCCCGTCTGTCCAATGTACTCCTTACCACAAGAAAGCGGGATGCGATAAACAACGCATATGATGCAGGGGACATAAACAGTTCGATGCTTCTTACTACACCCTTTGGGTTTTTCGTCACGGTTATGAAGGCCACAAAGGCTGACCAACTTCTTGGGAGCCGAAAAGACAACCCTAACTTCAGAGCGCTTAGCTAATTTCTTTAGGTTGTGCGATATCTTGTGAAAGTACGGTATGACGACTAGGTGCTTCAGTTTCTCGGCATCACGACTCGCTGTACATCCTGGGTTGCGAAGCGTACGAAGCAAGCCTTCTGCAACTGAAGTTTGGACGTGCATAGGATAACCTGCTTTCAACAAACGGTCTGACTGATTATGAAAACTATTGGCGATTTCGTGCTCACAAGATTTGCTTAAAGCATGACGAAAACATTGACTGATGATGCCTCTTTTCACTAGTTTAGAGTGAGCTGATTGGTAAGGAAGGACCGGTTTGTTCGTACGTGGTTGGTATGCCCAACATATGCGGTTGGGATGAAAGGTGAAGAGGACATCGAGAAATTTTATGGCATTGCTCTCAGGCAGTTCGTGTGTGAGAATCAAGGGTTTAAAACACTCCGAAAAATGTGAAATTATTTTTGTCAAACCTGCCTCGTCCGCTACCGTGTCATTAGTTAATAAAATAAGATAGTCTTCGACATACCGGAACACTTTTTTTATTTTCAAATTATCAAGATGTAGGTAAATCGATCTGTCAATTCTACTTAAAAATATGTCGCTTAAAATGGGCGCAATGCAAGACCCGATACAAATTCCGTCATTTTGAATAAAAGGCTTGTCATCCCATGAAATGTAGGTCGTCTTGAGATAAAATGATAAAAGTTCTAAAAACCGACTTACAGGAACGCCACACTCGGTTTGAAATCTAACAGAGCCAAACAAATCTATGCACTCTTCAACCGCAGGAAGCAACTGATCATGGGGAATAGAATAATACAAATCAGTCACGTCGACTGAAAAACCATAAACATGCTCATCAACACAAGTTTTCACATAATCTATGACTTGATCAGAATTTTTTACAATGAAAGGATCATCAACGTCAAGCCGGTTCAACTGTTCTTGCAAAAAAGTAGCAATCGATTTCTGCCAAGTATCACATTCTGAAACAATTACTCTAAAAGGCATATTGCTCTTGTGAGTCTTTGCATTAAAAAACACTTTTAAAAAGTCATGCTTACTATTTGTGATGCCACCGACAACTCGAGGGAGGTCAAGGTCTTTGCATAGCTTTTTTGCTTCCGATTTAACTTTTTCAATGCGGACGTCCTCGCGAGAAGAGAAAACAGAGCTTACAGCAGTGTGAGCCTTAGAACCAAACAGTCCCAGAGTCAGGATGGCGAAGCCTCCTTCCTTATCAGCGGGAAGGACGGTAAGAGAGTGCTCCTTGAGAAAAGCCTCAACTCTCCTGAGAGGAATTTTTAATCCAGCTGGTCTGTAGCGCGAAACGGTGTCGACGCCTTCTGAGACGGAGTGTGGTTGCTCTTGTTCGGGCACATGGTGCGAAACTTGTCGCACCATGGCTAGAAGTTCCGGTGGAGACGTCTTAGGTTCCACCGCAAACTTGGGCCCGAGGCTTAAAGTCCGGAGGATGTCGGGAGGCACGGTGATCTGTTCAGGCACGTGAACTGTCGGCTTTAGGTCGGTTACTTTTTTGGCGATGCCTGTGCGTAGCACCGGCAATTGTCGAGCCCAGAGGAATTCGGTGCTTTGGTCGGCGAGGCGCTGAAATTGTCGAAGCTGCTGCATGGCCACAGTATCTTCGAGACGATCAAAAAGAAGGGCGGACAGGTATTGTTTATGTAGACGTGCTTGTCTATACCATTCTGCCTTCAAGATTTTGCACACCCTAAGCCCATGACCAACTGAGGGGGCAACGTTGCCGAAAAGGTGCTTGACTTCCTGAGGCATTATCCTGTGGCGAATGCAAAAAGCAAGGGATCGAGCTTGACAGGATGCAAGAGCGATGTAGGCGACTGTGGCACATGGGTTTGACGATGAACATAAAGAAGGGCCCGTTGTACGAGAAATAAAGTTCAACACTGTCGAAATTTGGGCTTGTTGGTGCATTGTGACGACTGAATTGTATTTTCTAAGAAATTAATTTTTTGTGCGCATCTTTCATGTCATGTGATATTTCTTTGTGATATAGGCGAGCGTGCGGTGGTAATAAACATTATGTTGGAAGTTAGCGCCTGTGCTGTGTGTCCTCTTCTTGGGTTCAGGAGTTTCTCTTTGATAGACAATTCTTTTGTCGCCACGAGAGAAATACTTCTGCCTCATATAAGCAAACAAGAGGTGTTCCGCAAGGATCAGTCCTGTCACCTCTTTTATTTAATATATTATTATCATCTATTCCCGTTCATAAAAATGTTACTCTTTACGTCTACGCCGATGATATTGCTTTTTTCTCGTCATCCCGAGATATCAATAGTTTGTATCAAATCTTACAGTCATATTTGAGTGAGCTTGAGGTATGGCTTGGCGGGCTGTCTTTTTCACTTAATGTTAGCAAGTGTGCTCTGCTTGTATTCCCTCTATCCGTTCCCGTATTTCTTTCACTGCATTATCGAAATGATCCGATTCCACAAGTAACAGCTCTAAAATATCTTGGTATTGTTTACGTGGACAATTTAAATTGGCAGCAACAAATAGAATCAAACACCCGTAAAGCAGAAAACACCGTAGGATTGCTCCGCCGGTTTTGCAATAAGAAGTCAGGGATGCGCAGGGATACGTTACTTATGAGATACAAACTTTACGTACGCCCAATTCTGGAGTTTGGCTGCGTTCTGTTTTGTGGAAGTGCTGAGTACAAATTAAGACCTCTTATATTGCTAGAAAGGCAAGCTCTGCGCCTGTGTCTCGGGCTACCTAGGTGTGTCGCGAATAGCGTGCTTTATTTGGAAGCTAGAATCATTCCACTTAATGCTAGATTTCGACAGCTTACTGTGCAAACATTTTTAAAACTTTACGATGCACCCCTCTTCTGGTCACAGACAGTTTTCATCAAACATCCAGTTTCTTTCTTTCGGCGCCTGTGGTTTCGTTATCAAAGACCCCAAGTCATTTTCGTCGAGTCTTTGTTATCAAATCTTCACGTTTCCCTCCGGCATTTAATCCTCCAAACCCAATGCTCGGTGCCAGTTGACTTAATTTTCGATGAAGAATTTCGGCACTTGCAATTCACATGGAACATTGCAAAATGCCTTTCCCGTCAATGTGAGGTGACCCTCACAAGCTTTCGCTGTAGAGTGCCTGTGTTAAATTTTTATCTCAACGAATCAGGATTTTCATTAACTAACCTATGTGTAGTTTGCAATGAACCGAAAACAATAGATCACTTTCTTCTCACATGCCGCCGCTTCGCCTCACTGCGCCGAATAATTCTTGAAAGACCGATTGGTATGCTCGGATTGCCAGTCAACACATCCACCCTATTATCGTTTAGAGCCAGTCAGTTGGGTGTGGGCCGCAGTGCTATTCTGTCAGCGCTACATAAATTCATTCAGGCGACCAGAAGGATACGCTGCTAGTGGTACAGCCAGATATATCCAATTCTTTCTCCCCCTTCCTCATTCTTGGCAATTTGTTTTATATATTCTGGTTTATCCCATTCTTCTGCAATTTTTCACGTTTTTTCAAAGGAACATTTTTATTGTTCCTATCCAATTTCTCTTTATTTTTTTAGCAAGCGTTGTAAAAAATGATCTATTATGAGGTACAGTGTGGCCAATCCCCAATGTGGGTATGAGCCAAGATCTCCTAGGAGACAAGACAAGACAAGACAGTGCCCGCGAGACTTGCGGGTGACGTCGGCAGTCGCATCCAAAGGCGAGTACGCGAAATCGAAGACGAGCTGTCTCGGTTCCTTTCAGACTCGGTCAACAAGGTTCTGGTACCTGCCCGAAACTTTGTGATAAGCCGGCTCTTCGAGCTGGCGGCCTCCTGCGGGGACCTGCGTGCCGGATGGCGATGGAGCGGGGTGCTGCGGTAGCCCTTCGGGGCCAACTCATCAAGACGCGCCAGGAGATGGCCACGCTGCAGGCCGTGGAGGTGCTTCCGCCGGTCTCGTGTGTTCGAGCGACGTCGACGTGGGACGCACCCATGGTCCCGGTATACCGGGGATCCCGCCCGCGGTGCCGGGTGCGGCACGATCGTATGCTGCAGCGCTGGCCGGCAGCGGTCCTGGCTGGCACTGTGGCCCAAGTTCGTGGTTACGGTGTGGGGGAGTCGGGAGCCCTGGCCCCAAGTTGGGATCACGAACACCTGGCGTTCTCGACACCTTCGGCGCAAACCACAACGCCGGTACGTGACGTACTGCGGCTATTCAAGACAAACATCGACCCGGCGTCCAAGGGCACACCAGGTACGGTCTGACCGTCTTTTCCAACACAAATGACACTATACAGAACCTCGTTCAAGCGATACAGGAGAACGCGGTTACGCGAGCTTCCATTTCAGTTCGCGTACTGAACAAGCGAAACCCGCATATCAGGTGCTCGGGAGTCGACCCAGACGTCGACCAGGACAGGTTTTTAAACATTGTTACTGCATATGTGATTTGGGTATGAGCCTCTGGGTAGCGGGGACAGGCAGATTAGAGAAGAGGACGTTCGGCTAGGTTATAGGTCAACGTGCAATGTGGCTAAACATTGAAGCTTGATCTCATGGTGTGGCCAAGAATTAAGTAGCTGTGTTTGGTTAATTGATCTATCATCGTTTCTCCTACTGCAATAGTTGTTTTTGTGCAGTTCAGACAAGACAAGATGCCCTTATCTTCGCCAGGGCCAGGGACTTTTCTTTGGTCCGCTTCTACGAATCTGAAGGAGGTGCCAGTGGATCTTTTCTTGCGCAACGTATTATCAGCGGTTCCAGTGGCTCTAGTCCAGACCAACGACGGCATCATTCGGATGAAAAACCCGAAAATCATTGAGGCGGAATCACGGTCAGTGACAACCCATTTCCAGTCCATAACGAAGGTCCGCCAGTTCGGCAGAGGAGGCATACTGTGCTTTGCGCCAGACCAGTCCTGTGTCCTAGATCTACTGAAGTGCTCGATGTTTGCATCCCAGCCGGTGAGTGCGTTCATACCTTCACATTTAGCATGTACCCCAGGTCTAGTGCGTGGCGTCGATGCCAACATGCCACCCTCCGAAGTACTAGAGCTGTTTTCGCCAGCAGGTGCTATTTCAGTCTATCGGTGTGGACGGGTGGTTGACAAGAACAAAATACCAACTGAGTCTGTAATTGTGACCTTTGCGAGGTCACTCCAACCATCAGAAATTAAGGCTTGGCCTTTAATTTACGGAGTAGAGCCGCTCTCTCCTCGTCCGCTCCAATGCATAAAGTGTTGGCGTTATGGTCACACAATGAAAGGTTGTAGGTCAGCGGTCAGGTGTAAGGTATGCAGGGAAGGTCACAATTCTAGCGACTGCCAGAGTGATAAAGAAAAGTGTTGCCTATGTAACGAAGCTCATGCGGCCAATAGCTCTAGTTGTTCGGCAAAGGTACGTGAACTGCAAATTCTAGAGATAGTAGAAGGAAGACGGTGATCGCGTAAGGAAGCAGCACTTGAAATACAAGCACGAACACAAGGCTATGCTGGTGTAACAGCTCGCAATATGCCAACAATGGAAGCTCTCTCTGTCCCTATTGAGGAAGCGATTGAGAAGGCAGTGGAGAAGGCAATGGAGCGCATCGCTGGGAATCTTTTTGAGTCCTTGGCCTAGATTCTATCGCACCAGATGGCTCAAATGTTGGGTACAGCGGAAAACAACATAAGTGCACCACGTAACATTAGTGACTCCTCAGAGTTTGCAAAGGAGTATGACTCTGATACGCCACCGCAGGCTACGGAAGCCCTTCACATTCGTGACTCCCCTAAAAATTCAAAGGAGTATGGCTCCGATACGCCACAGCAACCTACGGTAGCTGCAGATTCAGTAGAGGAAGGTAGCGTATCTCAATGCGAGCTTACCCGGAAAGTGGAGGACTCAGACGAAATGGAGATGGATCCCCGATCGCTAAAGCGCTCGAGATCCCCTTTATACAAAAAAGGCATCGCACCTGTCAATTCAAAAACCAAAAAGTACCAGAAGAACACCCTGTCTAAAGCTGATTTTCTTAAAGAAAATATTCTAAACAAGGCCATCGTTGAGGCTAGAGCAAAAATAGGGTCACTTAAAATCCTTCATTGGAATTGCCGATCGATTCACTCTGCAACAACTGATCTAATATATTTGGCATCGAAATTATGTCCAGATATTATTGTACTACAAGAAACTTGGCTTTCAATGCATCAGTCTTTTCAATTAAATAGATTCAGATCTTTCCGTCTAGACCATTTATCGAAAGGTGGAGGTTTGGCATTTTTTTAATAATAATGGAATAGGTCTCAAAGCAAAAATTGCGTATAAGCTCATGTCACCTGACAGTGAAATTCTCGCCTTACAAATAACTTTACCAGGCTGCATGCCTTTTTTGGTGGTAAATGCATACTTTCCTAAAGGTGTAATAGATACTCGATGTTTAGACGCTGCAGTGACTTCTAGTTATCAAAATAAAATTCTAATCGGCGATTTCAATTCTCATCATACGTGCTGGGGTTTCCGAAATGATCAATGCGGTAAGAGATTGTGGGAGCGGACAGCGGAAAATAACTTGTGTTGTCTGAATTCAAGAACACACACTTACATTAGTGATAGGTCTCGTTCAGCCTTAGATTTAAGCCTTGTGAGTTCATCACTCACTAGTTTGTCGTGGAGTGCGTGTGATTGTGCAACTAACGGCGATCATTTGCCTATAATATTCGAGATTGCTTGCCAAGTTATAATGTCAGGCTCTCAGACTCGAGTGTTTATTAATTACACGAAATTTAGCAAAGATTTAAAATCTGCTTTAGCAACTCATTCTAAAGAGCAAGAAGATACCAAAGCCATGAGACTAAGTGCACTGATCAAAAGAACATATAAAAATGCAGAATTTCTTGTGGAATCCGCAAAGAGCACAACCCATAGTCCGTGGTGAACTCGGACTGTGCCCGCGATTTCCGACGAAGAAAGGCAGCTTGGAAAAAACTTATGTATAACCAGTGCCCCCAAAACTGGTCTGATTACAAGTATCATGCTGCAAGTTTTAAATGCATCACCTTTCAAAAGCATGTAACAAAAAGGCGCTGTTTAGGCTCATGAGATCATGTAAAATGATGCCATCTCTAAATATTATAGCGTTTGAGATTATGTCCTTGGAAGAAACAAAGAAATCCTTAGAAACCCTGGCTAAAGGCCTGGAGTGTAGATTTACATCAACTAAGCTTTACGATCCACAAAAACCAGCGTTAACGATTGAAATTACTGAAGTTACAGAGGAAGAGTTAACACAAGTGATACAAGGTTTGCCCTCATCCACTCCTGGTCCGGATGGAATCACAACTGCTATGATAAAAATATTATTCAAATTACCACCATGTGACCTAGTAAACACTGTAAACTATTCGTTAAAGTATGTCTGGATTCCGTATGAGTGGAAATTAGCTAAAATAGTGCGGATACAAAAAAGACAAGGATTCGGATATGTCATAAAAATAGAAAACATTCGACCCATTTCTCTTAAATGTAATATGGTGAAGATCATCGAAAGAGTGCTCAATAAAAGAATTCTAATATGGATGGAGGAAAATTCGATAATAAATCCAAATCAAATTGGCTTCAGAACAGATGCCGCATTCAGCTTGCTCGCCAAAAAAGACAGCATGCGGCACTAGTGACATTGGATATCGCTAAGGCATACGATAGTGTAGAACATTCAGTTTTATTAGACATAATAGAGAGCCACAATCTCCCAAAAAATATATTGGCGTGGGTGAGGGAATTTTAGAAAGGAAGAGAGTTCTATTGTTTTAAGGATGGTTGCGCATCGTCAAAGTGCAAACAAACACGCGGGGTCCCCCAAGGCGCTGTATCATCGCCAATTCTATTTAACATGTTTATGAGCACTATACCGCATTGCCCGGACGTGAAGGTGTTTGTATATGCTGATGATATTGCATTTTTTGCGGCACATAGTGACATATATTCTTTATATCAAAAGCTACAGATATATGTCAATATGCTGGAGAGATGGCTAGATGCAATCTGCATGACCTTAAATGTAAATAAGAGTGCAGTATTGACATTCCCGTTATTCGATCCCATCTCAATTTTGATATGTTATAAACAAGAGCCCATTTCGCAGGTGGAATGTCTTAAATATTTGGGAGAAATTTATAATGCCAACCTAAACTGGACTCCCCACATAGAAAGCATGGCATCTAAAGCACAACGCGCCTTAGGAATTCTTCGTAGACTGAGCAGCCGCCGATATTGTCTACGCAGAAGCACAATGGTGATGATCTATAAAATGTATATGGGACCAATCCTAGAATTCGGGTGCGTATTGTTCTCAGGTCGCCTTGCTTATAAAATAAAGCTTCTGGTTATGTTCAAACGAGAAGCCTTAAGATCGTGTCTAGGACTTCCGAGGTTTGTAAAAAAATTTTTTTGTATCAGGAAGCATGATTACCTACATTGCCTTGCCGTTTTCGTATCCTAATGGTTCAGACGTTTCTGAAATTTTATAGCTATGTGCCAAGACGATCTGAATATGTTTTTATAAGTGACCCAGACAGCTTTTTTCTTGCCAATTGGCCATGCTTTCGAACACCTCTAATTGCTTTTGTCCAGAAACAACTAGATAGGTTAAATGTAAAAATTCGAGATTTGATTGCGGCGCAGGATACAAATCAAATTCTTAAGATAGAATTCGATGACATTTTTCCCTTTAGGCCATAATTACAATCCTATAGGGTCTTAAATAGCCGACTGCAGGATTATCTTGCACACGCAGAAACGAATATTATTATAGCCACAGATGCTTCAGTATTGGACAAAAAGACAGGAGTAGGTATATACTCCCATTCCCTTGACTGGTCATTTTCATTAGGATTACCGGATTTCACCCCAGTTTTTGAAGCTGAGCTGTTGGCAATAGTTGTAGCGCTGCGAAAGCTACCTTTGAATGCCGCTAACGCGATCATATTTACGGATTCCCTGTCAGTATGTACGTCGATTACGGCATAAACAAAATTGATGGCCTTAAAGACGCTCCTAATGCTAGTTCCTCCTCAGCTGCAGCTACTGAAATTAGTATGGGTACCCAATCATTGCGGCTTAGAAGTAATTGAAATCGCCGACTCTCTAGCACGAGCAGCATTGGAAGGGCCAGTACTATCAGTACTTCCCGAAGTGGCCACTATAACTGCGACAAGATACAGAAAACTTTCACTTTGTGCAGACGCTATGAAAGCAATAATGTCAACACCAGAATTTACTCACTTAAGATTTCCGTGGAAAATTCATCGGTGTCCTACAAGACGGTTGGAAGCCATAATAACCAGATTTCGATGTCGTGTCCCCCCGTTAAATTTCTATTCACATTAGGCTGGTCTGGCGATATCACCACTATGCAACTTTTGTTCAGAATTGGAAACAAAGAGCACTATTTTTTATCATGTCGCCAATACAAATTGCTCAAGAAAACATTCTTAGTCCTCCCATTCACTTGCCTGGGGCTGAATTTTACTATAGAAAACATGCTTTCTTTCGGTGCTTACGATCTGGGCTTCAGCCACGAGAACGTTTTCTACGCAGTTTGCAAGTGCCTTAATGAAAGTGAAAGAATTAGGCTTTTCATTGCGTGATTATTATTCGTGCAAAAAAAATTCCAACGAACACAAGAGCATTGTTTAACCATGCTGATTCTTATACAAGGTAATGAATAATTGTCTTATCTGAACGAGTGACAAGCAACTATTGCCCTCCTTTCATTCAGCCTAGGGTGTCTTTTCTTTTTTCTTTCTTTTTTCTGGTGGGTGGTTTCGATATTAAAAAAAAATCTTATTTAAGTCATCGATTCTTGGCCGATCCCCCTGAGTGGGTACGAGCCATGCCTGTGAAATCATCATCATCATCATCATCAGAGATACTCTCCGTGCGCTCGTGTTCTCGAACCTTTCTATAGTGTGCTGATTGATTAGCGAGTGTATTTTCAGATAGTACGACCAGGCAGATGCAGTTTTCCTCACCCGGACCAGAGGATTTCCTCCGGTCTGCTTCTCTTCCTTCGCAGGAATTGCCAGTAGACTTGTTTTTACGCAATGGCATCTCATCCGTTCCTGTGGCATTGATCCCAAGCAACGATGGTATTATACGGATGAAAAATGTAAAAATGATTCAGACGGAGTTGAGAGCCGCTACAACTCACTACCAAAGCATCGCAGAGGTCGGGCAGTTCGGCAAGGGTGGCATTCTTAGTTTCTCGTCTGACCAGCTCTGTGTTTGAGACCTACTAAAATGCTCGGTATTTGCTACCAACTGGGTGAGTGCATTCATTCCACCTCACCTAGAGACCGTCAAAGGCCTTGTTCGGGGTGTCCATGTCAACTTGACCCCAACTGAGATATTAGATATGTTTTCAGAAGCAGGTGTGATAGCTATCTATAGATGTAGTCGAGTTGTGGACAAGAACAAGGTCCCAACAGAGTCCGTGATTGCTACATTTGCCGGGTCGAATCGGCCAACCGAAATCAAAGCGTGGCCTTTAATATACAGAGTGGAGCCACTATCAGCTCGTCCCCTACAGTGTATTAAGTGGTGGCGTTATGGGTACACAGTGAAAGGATGCAGGTCAGTACCTAGATGCAGAATTTGTGGTGAGACGCACAACTGAAACGACTGTAAAAGTAATGAAGAAAAGTGCCGTCTTTGCTATGAGGCACACTGCGCTGATAACCCAAACTGCTCAGCCAAGGCACGTGAAATCCGAATCCTTGAAATTGTAGACAGAAGGCGATGCTCCCGAAAGGATGTTATTGCTGAAATCCAAGCCCGAAATCAAGGATATGCAGCAGCAGCTGCCCGCCATAACATAGCAATGGAAGCATCCTTTTCCCTATCAATTGCGGACATGATCGAGAAGGCTGTGGATAAGGCTATGTAACGCCTTGCTACCACCCTATGTGAGTCGCTGTCGCACATTGTGAATAACCAAATCGCACAAGTCTATGGAGCACAGATAGATATAAGTACGGCTGTAGAAAATGCTGAGTCTGCACACCCTACAAGTGAGGCAGAATCTGAGATAACACCACCGGATGCACAGTCTGCAGAGCCCTCTGGAGAAGGCGTTCAGAGGCAAAGCGAGGGTGCACAGGAAGCTTCTCAGGACAAACAAGATATGAACATAGATCTCAAATGCCTAAAGCGTTCTAGATCCCCTGTATCGAAAAAACCTGGCTCGCCGAAACATGTAAAAAGCAAGAAATACTAGAAAGACAACCTTTCGAAAACCGATTTTCTAAAGGAAAGAATTTTAGATAAGGTAGTTGCCGAAACCGTTTTAACGAAATCATAGGGTCTCTTAAAATTATACATTGGAATTGCCGATCTCTTCACTCAGCCATAACAGATCTGTTATACCTGTCTTCCAAATTCAAACCGGCTATTATTGCATTACAAGAAACTTGGCTTTCCAAACGTCATTTATTTCACCTACCCAACTTCCAAACCTTTCGTCTAGACCGTCCATCCGAAGATGGAGGTTTAGCTTTCTTTATAAACAATAAAATTAGTTTAAAAGTAAAAAACTCATACAAATATATGTCTTCTGAATGCGAAATTTTCGCGTTAGATATTACCTTGCCAGGATACTTGCCTTATTCGCTAATAAACGTCTACTTTCCTGTAGGCGTTCAAGACACGAGATTGTTAGATATGGCTGCTAAATTATGCTGTAAAGAAAAAAATCTTAGTTGGCAACTTCAACTCTCACCTTACCTGCTGGGGTTTTAGAACAGATCAGTGTGAACAACGGTTGTGGGACTAGTCGGTAGACAACAACTTATTGTGCCTTAACGCTGGAACTCCCACATTTATTCGAGGTCATTCACGCTCTGCCTTATATTTAAGCTTTGTAAGCTCGGCCATTGCTAGTACATCGTGGACAGCCCTAGATTGCGCCTCCAAAAGTGATTACTTTTCAATAATGTTCGAGATCGCTTGCCCCGTCAAACCTTCATGCTTCCATGCCCGGACCTATATAAATTATACAAAATTTCAACACGACCTAAAAACTGCTTTAGACGCTACCTCTCAGGATAGAGATGACACTAAAGCTACGAAATTAAGCGCAGTAAGTAAAAGGGCATACAAAAACGCTGAATTTGCTGTTAAATCGGCGAAGAGAGTACCCTGTAGCCCCTGGTGGAATTCCAACTGTTCACGAGATCACAGACGAAGACAGGCAGCTTGGAAAAAGCTAATACATAATCTGTCCCCTAAGAACTGGTCAGATTATAAATTTCTTGCCGCTGTATTTAAACACACGGTGGCCCAAGCTAAAGAAGAATATATTAAAAAACATTTCGATTTTCTCTCGAAACCTAAAAATAAGAAAGCTTTATTTCAATATATGCGATCTCGCAAAATCCTGCCGTCTACAGTAAATACTGATTATGAAAAACTATCATTGGAAGAAACGAAGAACTCTTTACAGTATATTGGCAGAGGTCTAGAAATTAGATTTTCTTCGATTATGGCGTTTAACTGGCAAAAGTCTAGCACAAGCACTGACTTCGAAAACGTATCGCTGTCTGAAGCATCAAAAGTAATTCGAGATCTACCATAGTCAGCTCCTGGTCCAGATTGAATCACAGTTCCTATGATTAAAATTTTATTTAAGCTATCCCCCGGCGACGTCCTCAATCTTATAAACTAATCTTTAAAAAATGCCTGGATACGGTATGACCGGAAAATAGCTAAGGTAATCCTATTAATAAAAAAGCAAGGATTAGGTTTTACCATAGAAAATATCAGACCCATCTCGTTAACTTCGAACATGGTGAAACTCATAGAGAGGGTCCTAAAGGGCCGAATAAACTACTGGATGACGAATAAGGTCATATTAAAGCCAAATCAATTTGGTTTTCGTTGTGAATGCTCAATTTGGTGCGCCCATGCGGATTTAGAGAGTCGAATACAGCTTGCTCGTAAACGGAAACAGTACGCCGCATTAGTAACTCTCGACATAGCTAAAGCGTACAACTGTGTTGAGCACTCTATTCTACTGACCACCTTGCAGAGTCTAAAGTTTCCTCAGTATATTACTGAGTGGATAGCGGAATTCCTAAAATTAAGGGAATCGTATTGCGTGAAGGATGGCTGTTGTTCGCATAAATTCAAACAGAAACGTGGTGTTCCCCAAGGGTCCGTCCTATCTCCAGCATTATTCAATATACTGATGAGGTCAATTCCAATTGTTCAGGATGTTAGTGTCTACATTTATGCATATGATATCGCGTCCTTCGCTGCAGAGAGCGACATTAACTCCCTACATCAAAAACTGCAAAGATATAATAATACACTAGAAATTTGGCTGCAATCCATTTCATTGTCATTGAACATCAGTAAAAGTGCGCTCTTGGTGTTTCCTATAGCAGATACAGTTTCAATTTCTGTATTGTAAAATCGGGAACCTATTCCACAAATAGATTGAGTTAAGTACTTAGAAATGATTTATAATGAAAAGATAAATTGGAGCCCAACACATTGAATATATAACAGCAAAGGCACAACGGGCGTTATGTTAATTACGCAGGTTAAGAAACAGAAAATACGGGCTGCGCAGACGCACGATGTTAATGATGTATAAAATGTATGTGCGACCAATATTGAAATTTGGGTGTGTATTATTCTCGGGGGCCGCTGGTTATAAAATTAAACCGCTAGTAATGTTAGAGCGAGAAACCCTGCGAATATGCCTGGCACTTCCCAGGTTCGTGGCGAATAGTATATTGTATCAAGAAGCACGATTGCCAACACTCCTCTGTTGATTACGCATTTAACGGTTCAAACCTTCTTAAAGTTTTACAGTTTACCGGCACGAAGATCAGAGTACGCATTTATCAGTGACCCTGACTCTTTCTTTCTTGCACATTGGCCTCGATTTAATACCCCTCGGATCATTTTTGTTAAAAAGAAACTGGATTGCATAAATGTAGACATTAGCACAGTAATTGAAATTAATTCAACCCTGTACATTAGAATAGAGTACATTAAATGATTACTTGGTACATGCAGAAACAAAAAATGTCATGGCTACAGATGCTTCTGTCAACAATGAAAAGGCAGGCGTAGGAATTGCGTCTGATTTTCTCGGCTGGTCTTTTTCAGTAAGGCTTCCAGGTTTCACTCCTATATTTGAAGCCGAGCTAGTAGCTATTATTTTAGCTCTTCGTAAAATTCCTACGACCGAGACCAGTGCAATCATCCTAACAAACTCACTTTCCGCGTGTGCAGCTCTGACAACCTCCGAACAATCTCGCGCCCTAGCAGCGTTCCACACATTAGCACCACCGCATTTAAAACTCCTCAAATTAGTGTGGGTCCCAGGTAATTGCGGATTACAATTAAATGAATTGGCAGATGCTTTGGCACGAGCATCACTCGATGGACCAGTAATTTCAGTACTTCCCGAGCTAGAATATTATCCCACGTTAACAGGTACTAAAAAAACGCGTCGAAAAGTAATTTTTCAAATCTGGATAAATTCGTGACATACCAAATTAATCGGATTTGGCAAAGCCAGCTGTCTGGTCGGCTCCCAAAATCACGTTATAGCTATTAGTGTCTACTTTCTTGTTGATTCTTTTTTCTCACTATCTAAATCTTTGGTTTCTTTCTTTTTTTAACATACTGTCTTCACTATACAACTCCCCCCCTTTTTTTCCTTTGTAAGCAATAATGCAGTTATCATCCGTATTAGACTATATGTTCTCTTGGCCAATCCCGCAGAGTGGGTACGAGCCATGGATTAGAGGCTACAAACAAACAAACATGAGATAGGCCTCCGGTGAACAACCCTTCAAACCTCCCAGTACGCCACAGCGTAATAAACCATTTATAAACGTAACAGAGTGGTGGAGGTGCTGGGTAAAGCATGTCGACGAACCACGGAGTCACAGCTGTCTGAACTTCGCCGGAGCTGTCGTCTTGCCGGTCTGCCACCAACAACAACCGTTATGGCCAAGAGCGAAGGTCACGGCTTCTCCACCACGCAAAGGTCAGTGCCGGCTGCACCTCGGTATCGCTATATGGAACTCCGCCCATTCGCGGGAAGAGCAGGGGAAGATGTGGATGCGTGGCTGACACACTACAAAAGAGTGAGCCGGTACAACGGCTGGCACCCCACCGAACAACTGGGGACTGCCGCGCTGCTTCTCACGGAAACCGCCTTGATGTGGTACGAAAACCACGAAGATTCATTAACAACGTGGGATCGTTTCGCCGAAGAACTCAAAAAATGCTTCAGCGACTCTGATGCGAAAAAGAAAAGCGCGGAGCGCACTTTGGCTCGAAGAGCCCAGACACCCAGAGAAACGTGTACCACCTACATAGAGGAGGTTCTGATGCTCTGCAAAATCATAGCAGGCATAAGTCTGAAGAGGACATGGTCGGACACCTTCTGAAAGGTATAGCCGAGGACGTCTACAATTTCTTGATAGGCAGGTAAGACCTCACTTCCGTCTCCGTCGTCCGTCACTGCCGTACTTTCGAGAAGCTGAAGACCCGTCGTATTGCCCCGAAATTTGGTAGGCTGGCAAATGTAACAACGGTCGCCACCGTCGGCGTAAGCCCGCCTGCCGACCTTGCCGCTACTATCAGGGCAATAGTGCGCGAAGAGCTACAGCGACAAGACACACTGGTCGACAACACCATTCATCATCCGCCTACCTGTTCATCCTATTACCCGGCACCGTTCGCTCCTCTGCCACCATCGGTTTGTGTGACGGACTTTAGCGAAGCTGGAACTGCTTGGCTACACCGAAACTCATTCGCGCCTGACCAGCAGTATGACCGACACTTTCGTACCGGCCCCGCTCCACAGAGGCGGGCGGTTCCCGTTCAGCAAGCTGCTCTACTCCTTTTGGGTAGGCGACCTTTCACAGCGGAGCGCTCTTAGCAGTGGTTCGGCGAACGACCCCTACCCGTCTGCTACAACTGTGGCGTCGAAGGGCACATTGCCAGGTACTGCAACTACCGGCAGCCGCCGAGGTACGACCGCTCACCAAGATCCCACCTGTCCACACGAGCACTAACATTCCCTGAAAGCACATCTCACGAGATAAGGCCACTGCGAAACCGTTCTCCGGCCTCTGACTGCAGTCTGACACTCCCGCCAGCCACTCGTCCCAATCGGTCGCCGTCTCCTGGGCGCCGCTACCTTTCGCTGCCTCCGGAAAACTAGTCGGCGCGACTGTTGGAGGTGAGGTCGCTGGACAGTCATCGATTTCCACAGAAATGCCTCCTTTAATTTGCATGTTTAAAAATAAGGTTCGTGTGCTCAACGACGTGTGCTCAATTGACGGTGTCTCAACAATGGCCTTAGTGGACACAGCTGAGCCCATATCAGTGATGAGTCTAGCATTCAAATCCCTTGTTGGACGAAAGGTTATGTTCCGTTGGGACCGTGCTGATACATTTCGTAGAGTGAGCGGAGATGTCTTACAACCTGCTGGTGTTTGCACAGTGACTGTAAGTTTGGGTGGCCAGAATTTTATTGCTGATTTTGCTGTTCTCTTTCATTCAATGCATGATGTAATTCTAGGACTCGATTTCCTGAATCTTTGTGATGCCACTGTTGATTGCCACACAGCAGAGATCACAGTAGATTCAAATGTTTCAATAGCGTTTATGGAAAGCCCGCCCTGTATGGAAAGTACCCTTTGCGTGTCCATGGGCACAGTTGTACCACCCTTGTCCACCAAGTGTGTTCCTGTCGTCAGTTCCCCTGCAACCGAGACGACATTTGACGCCATCGTAGAGCCCATTAACCTTAGCTGCATAAAGAAGAATGTTCTAATACCCTATTGTACGCTGTGGGTTGTGCAAGGGCTTACTGGTTTGTGGGTGATCAACGGCTCCAATGAACCTTCGGCAATGCCAGAGGGTCTACAACTTGCTAAGATCCGTCAACATCAGGTGTTCTCCCTTGCCATCCTTGCAGAGAGCAGTGATTCTCTGGATAAGCCCGATTCCAATCATTTGCACGCCAGGGACACCTCCATAATGGCAATGATTGACAAGACATTCTCTGAGCACCAACGAGCGTAATGACCTGGCGAGTATTCTGCACAAGCATGCTGGTCCTTTCGATTTCGCACAGCTACAGGCTCCACTGTCAATCCTTGTTTCTCGTGTAAAGCATCACATAGATACGACATATCATAGACCTCTCCGACAAAAGCCATACTGGGTATCGCCTTCGGAACGCGCAGTGATAAATGAACAGGTTGGCGAGATGCTAAAGAAGAATGCGATTCAGGAATCATGCAGTCCATGGGCCGCTCCCGTAATATTGGTCAAGAAGAAAGATGGAAAATGGCGATTTTGCGTTGACTACCGCCGTCTCAACGCCATCACAAAAAAGGACGTGTACCCACTGCCATGTATTGATGATGCTATAGACTGTCTTTCATCAGCCTCCTACTTTTCGACTGTTGATTTGAGGTCAGGCTATTGGCAAATCCCAATGCACGAGGAAGACAAAGAGAAAATGGCATTTGTTACACCAGATGGACTTTTTGAATTCAATGTGATGCCATTCAGACTATGCAATGCGCCTGCAACTTTTGAGCGCTTCATGGACAACATTCTGCGTGGTTTGAAGTAGGAAGTATGCATGTGTTATCTGGACGATGTTGTGATTTTTGGGCGCACTTTCTGTGAGCACAACACACGCCTCGACCTCGTGCTGAACTGCCTAAGCAAAGCACGCTTAGTGCTCAACTCAAAGAAATGTCGTTTCGGGGAACGCCAAACACTCGTTCTTGGACACTTCGTGAACAAAGAAGGCGTACGGCCAGACCCCGCAAAAACGGCTGCCGTGGAGGCATTCAAGCAACCTTGCTCAGCGAAAGAACTACGCAGCTTTTTGGGCCTCTGCTCATACTTCCGTCGATTCATCCCTGGATTTGCCAATATCGCGCACCCACTCATGTGCCTGCTTCAGAAAGGCGCGCCATTTGACTGGACTCCGGAATGTGCGTCCGCTTTTTCTGAGTTGAAGTTCCTTTTGACATCCCATCCGATTCTTCGACACTTCGATCCTCTGGCTCCCACAGAACTTCACACGGACGCTAGTGGTGTCGGTGTTGGGGCCGTGCTGGTTCAACGCTTGGATACCAAATAACATGTCGTTGCGTATGCAAGTCGCTCGCTAAGCAAGTGCAAGCGTAACTACACCGTCACAGAGCAAGAATGCCTCGCAATAGTCTTCGCAGTGCAGCGCTTCCGGTCTTACCTGTACGGACGCCCCTTTACCATCATGATCATTCGCTCTCCTGGTTGGTCAATCTACGTGACCCATCTGGTCGACTGGCGCGTTGAGCACTCCGTCTGCAGGAATACGACTTTGTGGTTTCCTATAAAAGTGGTCATCGTCACGCTGATGCAGATTGTTTTTGCGACTACCACTCCCATTCACGGACTGCGACGCGGGCAACTTGGACACCTACATCGCGCCATTGGACCTGCCACTTCCTGATATCAATGCCTTTAAGATTGAGCAGCAAAGGGACCGCACCATACAGAAGCTCCTTCCTACCAAGTCAAGACCATCGGCGACTCACTTCTGCATGCGCGACGGGCTTGTGTACAAAAAGAAGTATGCTACGACCGGCTTACGATATCTTCTAGTGGTTCCGAAGAGTCTTTGCGTTTCCGTCTTGCAGGCCATACATGATGACCCAACGTCCGGCCATTTAGGCACAGCGAAAACTCTTTGCCGGCTTTAAGAAAGATTTTACTGGCCGAAAATGCGCCAGACGACGGAACAGTACGTCTCTAGTTGCAACCAGTGCCAACGCTGCAAGCACCCTACCAGTGCTCCTCCGAGGCGACTGATTACATCCTATCCCACCCCCTAGAACTCCATTCGAGCAAGTTGGGATTGACCTTCTAGGTCCCTTTTCGAGGTCTTCTAGTGGTAATCGCTGGATAGTCGTATGTACCGACCACTTAACACGGTACTGCGAGACAGCTGCTATACCATCGGCAACTGCAGCTGACGTGTTTATTGGTGCTGTGTTTTGTGGTTCTACGACATGGACCTCCTAAAATCGTTATCAGTGATCGTGGGCGACAATTCACTGCAGACGTGGTGGAAGAGATGCTTCGCCTATGCGCTATAAGCTTTCGGCACTCTACGTCATATCATCCCCAAACAAATGGCCTGACGGAACGAACTAACAGGACTCTCACGAACATGCTTTCTATGTATGTCGCAGCAGATCACAAGAACTGGGATTGCGTACTACCTTTCATCTCAAACGCATTTAACACCGCACCGCATGAGACTACCAGCTACAGTCCGTTCTTTCTTCTGTATGCTCGGCCACCTCGTCATACCCTAGATACCATCTTCCCGTTTTTGGACCACCATGATTCAGGTATAACCGAGATCGTCTGCCGAGCATAAGAAGCCCGACGTCTTGCTTACCTGCGCACCCTCGCTTCGCAAGATCGCTCGAAGACACGTTTTGAGCGTCGACATCGACACGCGATGTATAATCGCGGAGACCTCATGTTGCTGTGGACGCCAAATAGGAAACATGGGTTGTGTGAAAAACTGCTTGCACACTTTGCGGGACCTTATGTTGTTCTAGAACGTATAAGGTATTTAACTTACCGCATAGCACGTCTTCATTGAAATGGCCGATGGTCTGCAAAGACTGAACTTGCCCATATAGCCCGTTTGAAGCGCTATATTCCCAGAGAGACTCTTTAACTCGTGCGGTGGGCTTCGTCTGCGCGGAGGGAAATGTTACTGCATATGTGATTTGGGTATGAGCCTCTGGGTAGCGGCGAACGGGCAGATTAGAAAAGAGGAAGTTCGGCAAGCGAGATAGGCCTCCGGTGCACGACCAAGCCTCCCAGTACGCCACAGCGTAATAAACCCATTTAAAAACGTAACAATATATTAAAAGAGCGGAATGCAGGTCTGGAGATAATGATTTATTGGTGAAGTCGACCCCGATAGTTTTAAGGCGCTCATGTCGCGGACACGTCTCTCGCTCGGGTGGACCGTGTAACAGGTGTTCGAGGACCTGCACGTTCCCACTTGCACGTTCTGCGCGACATACGGGCATGGCCGCAGCTCCTGTCCCCACAAGACAGAAGAATCGCTGGCGACATGCATGAAGTGCGGTGGTAACCACCAGGCGGTTGGCTGCACGGTGCGCATGGGGGATGGAACAGTATGTCGTGCCGAATGCTGGAGGGCAGGAACACCAGCTGAGGAACACCCTCTTGGCTTCCCGGGATCTCCCCTACTCAGGTGGCGCGCCTTCGGGCCCGCACGAACTATGGCCCCCATCAGTAGAGGAACGAGGGGGTCCGGCGGTGGGCAGATGGCAGACGAGCGAGGAGACGAAGAGGGGAACGAGGGGAGGGGGGAACAACCCAGTTCAGGTGCGGAAAAGCGGCATCGCCTTTCGGACAAGAATGCAGACGATTCTAGGACTAGTCGAGGAGCTAAAGAGAACAGTCGGGGCCCTAAAGAGACTTTGGTGAATGTACGGTTCTTGCAGGTAAATCTCGACCATGCAAGGCTAGCTACCACCAATCTCTTTCATCACATGACTGAGCTAGGCATCTCGCTGGCGGCAATGTACGACCCGTACAGGCCAGGCAAGAAGCTGCCTTCACCGCCTCCGGGCTTTCAGTACATCGTGGCTGAACGCAACCCAGTTGTGGCAGTCATCATGCAGAGGGCTCCATTCGATAGTTGTCCACTCCTGGTATCAGAGCTGGTCGTCGCGATATACTGCGAGGCAGGGAGAGAGAAATCGACTTTATTTAAAACATATCCTGAGGAGGCTGAGAAAGGGCCCTTCCGACCCTTAATTCAACCTGGAGGCTCCACCAGGGATGGCGCTGGCAGCCGAAGGCTTGTAGCGGGCCCGCACGAACTATAGCCCCCATCAGTAGAGGAACGAGGGGGTCTGGGGGTGGGCAGATGGCAGACGAGCGAGGAGATGAAGAGGAGAACGAGGGGAGGGGGAACAACCCAGTTCAAGTACGGAAAAGCGTCATCGCCTTTCGGGCAAGAATGCAGACGATTCTAGGACTAGTCGAGGAGATAAAGAGAACAGTCGGGGCGCTAAAAAGACTTTGGTGAATGTCTGGTTCTTGCAGGTAAATCTCGATGATGCAAGGCTAGCTACCACCAATCTCTTTAATCACATGACTGAAATTCAACCTGGAGGCTCCGCCAGGGATGGCGCTGGCAGCCGAAGGCTTGTAGCGGGCCCGCACGAACTATGGCCCCCATCAGTAGAGGAACGAGGGGTTCCGGGGGTGGGCAGACGGCAGACGAGCGAGGAGATGAAGAGGAGAATGAGGGGAGGGAGGAACAACCCAGTTCAAGTGCGGAAAAGCGGCATCGCCTTTCAAGCAAGAATGCAGACGATTCTAGGACTAGTCGAGGAAGAACAGTCGGGGCGCTAAAGAGACTTTGGTGAACGTCCGGTTCTTGCAGGTAAATCTCGATCATGCAAGGCTAGCAACCACCTATCTCTCTCATCACATGACTGAGCTAGGCGTCTCGCTGGCGGCAGTGTACGACCCGTACAGGCCAGGCAAGAAGCTGCCTTCTCTACCTCCGGGCTTTCAGTACATCGCGGCTGAACACAACCCAGTTGTGGCAGTCATCATGCAGAGGGCTCCATTCGATATTTGTCTACTCCTGGTATCAGAGCTGGTCGTCGCGATATACTGCGAGGCAGGGAGAGAGAGATTGACTATTTAAAACATATCCTGGGGAGGCTGAGAAAGGGCCATTCCGACCCTTAATTCAACCTGAAGGCTCCGCCAGGGATGGCGCTGGCAGCCGAAGGCTTGTAGCGATGTCCTGGGCCCTATAGACCGCCTGTAGTTGCTGCTTCTAATCACTGCTCTTGAGGGCTTCCTGCCAAGCCTCTTGGGTACTCAGTTGTGCTGCGCTGTGGGTAGGGCACAGCCAGAGCATGTGTTCGGAATCGCAATAGGCATGGTTGCAAAGGGAGCATGTGGGTGGTGTGTCGGGGTCGACTCTTTGTAAGGTGGATGGCGTTATGTACGTACGTGTTTGCAATATTCTTAGAGTTAGAGCTTGTACTTTGTTAAGTTTTGGGGGCGGTGCTGGGAAAGCACGTTTTTGTCCCCGGTAATGTGAAGTGATCTGGTGTTATGTGAGTGCTTTGTCCTGGCTGTAGAGATTCTCGTACCGCTCACCCATCGAGGGGTCATTGTCCGCGGTGCGGCGTGTGAGCTCACGCACCAGGCGGTTGACCTCTTCATTGGTATTGCAGTGGTCGAGTCCCGGTAACTGTCCCATGTGGGCTGCGAACCAGGATACGTAGATTTGAGCTTTCTCTTCTTTAACAAGGGTTTCTTTGCTCTCGTACTCTCTTATTGCATTGACGGTGAGTTTTCCAGTGCTTCTAGCTACTAGGCCAGCCGCGAACGTTCGAGCCGCTGTCTTAGAGTCTGTGTATATTGTGGAGTAGGCTTGGCAGCTTTGTAAGGCTAGCGCGATTGCCATTTCGTCTGCTTCTTGGACATGGCTTGTTTGAAAGGTTGCCGCGTTTATGAGGTTTCCGTCTATATCAACGACCGCTATGCCAAACGCCTCCCTGCCATATTAGCGGGCGGCATCTACGAATAGCGCGCGCGTGTTGTGTTTTTTGCATTGTTTTTGAGCGCCGTCGCTCTGTCCTTCCTTCGCCCTTTGTTGAACATTGAGTGAACGTTGCAGAGAATTGGCTCAACCCTAATGTGTTTCCTCACGTCGTTACCAACTTGTGTTCCTTTTTCTGGTTGAAAAATTGGGCAAGTGCCTGTGTCTCGTAGGATGAGATGGCCTGCCTGCCTCAACGACAGGCGTGTGATCTGTGCCACTCCCTGAGCCTCAAAAATTTATTCGGCTGTGTTGTGCAGACCAATTTGTCGTTGCTCGTGCTATTGGGCAAGCCGAGTGCCGTTTTCAGTTCCTTGCAGAGCATGGAGTCGACCTTTTTGATTTCAGCCTTCGTAAGTTTCAGAAGAGGGAACGCGTATGCTACGTGACTTACGAGAAAGGCGTGATACGCCTTCACGATGTTGTCCTCAAGGAGGCCTGTTCTCTTGTTGGCGATTCTAGCAGTGCCTCTTGAAAAATCGTTCGTGCTTTTTCAAGGCGCTTGAGTGTTTCTTTGCTGTGGCCCTCCTTAGCGCTTAACGTTAGTACTAGTACCTTGACCGTATATACTTGCAGTATCGTTTCGTTGTTCAGCTTTGAACACTACTTGCTGCTCCTCTTCGCCCGAATTTCGTCGAGGGTGAAAGAGCGTTAGAGTACATTTAGTTGGGGACAGTGCGAGTCCAGTTGGCTTAAGAAATTCTTCAGTTGCAGTCAGTGCTTGTTGAAGGATTCCTTCCAAGGCACTATATGAGTGGTCACATGGGACCCATAAGGTAATATCATCCGCGTATATGGCATGATGCACGGATGGGATTTTAGCGAGCTTCTCTGACCACCTGTGATCGCCACATTAAAAATCAATGGCGAGAGCACTGACCCTTGTGGGGTGCGGATATTTCCGAGTCGTTCGGGTTCGCCGCATTGCTCTCCTATGCGTATGGTGCCGGTTCAGTTCGCCAGAAAGCCTTTATATGCATTTGTAGAATTTCTCGCCTAGGTCAATGTGCGATTATTCACCCAGTATGTGTTCATGTTTGACGGTGTGAAAGGCCTTGGCGAGGTCCAGGGCTAATATGGCTTTGGGCGTGTGGAGGAGGCCATACTATAAGTGTTCTCTTAACATCAACATGGCGTCCTGTGTGGACAGTGCCCTGCGGAAGCCAATAACGTTGTGTCGAAAGAGCCCATTGCTCTCAGTGTGGTCCGTAATACGGTTGAGTGTTGCATGCTCGGCTACTTTTCCAACGCAAGATGCGAGTGATATGGGCCTTAAGTTATCGATGCTCAGCGGTTTTTCAGGTTTCGGGATGCGCGAAACCTTGGCACTACGCCATTCTTTACGCACTGTACCCATTTCCCATGCTTCATTTATCTTCTTAGTAATGATTACAATTGCTTTATCATCTAAATTCCACAGCAGTTGATTGCCGATGTCATCTGGCCCTGGCGCCGATCTGCCATTGAGTTGCTGTAGAGCGTACCGTATCTTAACTTCACTGAAGGGTTCGTCTAGCTTTTCTTGCGGTCGACCTTCATATGAGGGATTTTTCGTTTTCGCAGGCTACTGCTTTGCTTTCAAGTGGGAGATATTTTTGGCCTAGCGTTTTGAGGAGAGCTTGGGATCCACCACTATCCCGGACGTGCTTGTGCACCAGTCGTTCAATTTGCAGCTGTGTGCCGCCTCTGGTGGGTTTGTCGCTGTCCGCTATAAGGTGTTTGAGCAGCCCCCATTTGCTTCCCCTTCTAATTTTGCCATCTGCTTCGTCACAAGTGTTGTTCCACTGCTGGGCGCGGAGCGTTTTGGCGTGAGGTTCAATTTCACGGCCAAGGTCCGTGATTTTTGTGCATAAGTGTCGGTTGAGCTTGTTTTTACGCCACGCTTCTTATAGGCCGTGCTCTTTCTGCAGCAAACTGGCCAGGTGAGAGTCCATGATCTGGATAGATTCATCAGTCTCGACTTCTTTGGTGGCCTCATTCGCTGCCATCTTTAATTCATTTAAGAGGGCTTCATATGATAGTTCTATATTGCCCTTCAGTTCCCGTATTTTACAGAACTGGTCCCAGTCTGTGATTTCGAATTTTCTTGGCGCTTTCGCCTCGTTCTCAACGGTAATTTCTAGGATGCAGTAGTCGCTACCTAGGTTTTCGGCGAGGTTATCCCAGGTAGCTCTGATGTTCTTGGTGAAGGTCAAGTCCGGCATTGTGTCCCGCTGTACCAAATTACCTCTTCTTGGAGGGAGGGCAAGGTTGTTTATCAGCTGCTGGTCCAGTGCATTCGCGCTTTCTGCTGACTTGGTGCCTTTGCCTTCGCTTTTTAAGTATCCCCATTTGGTGCTCCTGGCGTTAAAATCGCCCACTACTATGAGCGAATTGTCACCCGTTGTGATGAGTGAAGAAAACGACAACGACGGAAGTGCGGGGCAAGGCGGGTGTAATGTGCGCGTGACTGTGCGCCAATCAGCTGATGACTAGCGGTGACCCATAGAAGTGGCGTGCCACGATTGAGCCACGTGTGATCATTACGTGGCGGTAAGCTTTGTGGCTGGGGACGAGCTGGGGCAGCGGCAGACGGGAGACAGCGGGCCGAAGCGTTGGATGCAGGCGATCCAGGTTCCGGCCAGGGAACGCGGCTGTCCACGCTACTGCTGTCCAACTACCAGCTGGGGTGGTGTTGCCGGCACGAGTACTGCATATCGGGGCGTGGCCTGGCCTGCTGTTCTCTTCCTTGCCGAGGGCATCGCGGATCTCGGCGAGGCGTCTAATGGTCACGGTTGCGCCGAGCATCGCGTCTCGACGCAAGCTGTTCGCTGGACGGGCTAGCCATTCCCCGCATGGAGCATCGCGTCTCCGATGCGGGTTGACTGCTCCGTAGCCGCACCCATGCCATCAAGCGCTGGTGTCACCAGAGCGTCGCACATCGGCAAGGAACGAGCAAGACGTTCTGCCGGGCGAGACGCGGGCGTGTGTACGGAGGACCATGGAGCCGGGCAAGGTTCAGGGTGGCCGAGGATCCAGGTGCCAGGGAAGTTTTGGCTGAATCGAGGATCGCTGAGCGGTGCCGAGCCATACCGAGCGACGCGCCAGACTCGGACGTTGGCCGCGAGCTCATGAGCTGCAGTGTGCACCCGAGGGTACCTGGCGGTGCGCTGGCCAAGAAGAAGGAACGTGGGAAAAGGAGCTTGAGGGTTGAGGCCACGAAGGCAGACGAAGCAGTACGCCGCTCGAGAGGACAAGTTCCTGGCAGCGTTCCTGAGCCAGACGTGGGACCCGTACGTGTTGGCCAGGTTGAACCCCGGTGTGTCTGTTTGAGGTCGAGTCCGTCGACCTGTACAAGGTCCAAGGACGGGGCCTGCAGAACGGCTCCTGCCTGGGTGCAGTGGCCGGAAGCAGGTTCGTGGACGAGACCTACCGGGTGTGGTCCTCGTGAGCCGTGGCCTGATCCTGGACCTCCGGAGTTGCGACCTTGACTGCTGGGTTGGCCGCGACGTCCGACTCAACGGCGCTGCACACGGTAGCGTATCCGTGCGCCGTCAGCCGTTCCACCCGTGCCATCAAATAAATTGTTCATGTTAATCCTTTCTCGTCCGCTATCGACAAGCATAGTGACGAACGTCCTTAACCATCACACCCGTCTTTTTACCACCGAGGTAAGCAGTCTTTTGTAATCTCTTTTCTTATCTGATGGAGGACTGTTAACATCGAACACAAAGATGCTTCTTTTAGCAGCCCTGTGTGGTAAGATTTCCACCAGGACCGTTTCCAGGCCTTTTTTGTATACGGGGGCGTCCCTTTCAACGAACATTATGTCCTTCCGGATGAAGGTAGCCACTCCTCGCGTCTTGTTCTGCTCAAGGTGCAGGGTCGGCCTCGCTACTCTGTGCACCTTTATGCCAATGCTTTTAGCAGTTTTGCTTCCTCAACATTCCTGTAGCAATATTATATGTGGCTTTTTTTTGACAGGCTATCAATAGTTGTGTCAGTGCTGCTTTGCCTTTCTGAAGTGAGTTACAGTTCCACTGCCAGATCTTATTCTCGTTACGGTCAGCGGCCATTTTGGCTTGGTAGCTTGTGTGCGTCCTGGCTCGTTATTTCCGTGAGATTGCGTGCTTTGATTGGTCGGACTTCAACTCTAGAAGTTATGCTCGGCACGCTTGCCGGAACCGCTGATTTGTCCGCACTTAGGTTCGGAGGAGCACCTGCCCCAGGTGGGTTAGCTACCATCTTCTCCAGACTCGCGAACCTCTGGTCAGCTTTGTCAGTGTAAGTCTTAAAGGTTTTCATAAACTTGGCAAGCGTGTTCGCCAAGGTATCAATTTTGTCGTTGAGCTTAGTTGTCGCAGACTCGACATTCGTCAGTGGGGCTTCTTTATCGATGGAGACCATCTCGATCTCCTCCGTCGTGCCGCTGTCACTGTCTACGGCTTTGCGTTTGTGTGTGTTGTGGATCGTTTGTTGTGAGCATGTGGTCGGTGGTGCTGGTGAGCTCGACAGGTTAATTCCATGGCAGCTCTCTATTCTAGCTATTGAGGCCCGGAGCTCTTCAAGCTCCTTCTTGAGGGCCCTGTTTTCTTGTTTAGGCGCTACAATACCAGAATGGGAAGCATGCTCTGGCTGTGCCTTACCTTTGAGCTGGTTACTTGTGCTTCGTGATTCGCCTGCAACCCTGCCGGGAGCCATTGTTTGGCTGCTGCTGCTGCGTGGCTGTTGGTCTCGTTCTCGATCGGGATCTGGAGCACTCCCGAGATGACAGGCGGTCGTCGGATCCCGACAGGGTCGAGGGGCGCCCTCCGGAACGAGAACGGCCTCTGGATCGAAAACGCCTTCTGGATCAGGAACGCCCTCTGGATCGGGACCTCCCACTGAATGGAGAACAGTGATGGACGCTCGAGGCGTTCTCCCGTCCCGGCACCTGGTTGTGGCAAGGTTCCTTGAACGTGACAGATGTTAGTGCGTCTTGACGTTGTTGTGCTTGCCACTCTTGCTTTCTGCGACTTCTTCTCCTCCTCACTATGTATGGAATGTGAAGCGCCTTTTGCATTCGCGATCTCCGGTGGGGTGATTGCCATCGCAAAGCTTGCATTTCGGCTTGCAGTGATGCACGCCGTCTTGTAGCGTTTCACCGCAGTTGTGACATTTCTTGCTCGTTGCATTTGTGTGCCGGCAAACATTGGCGCGATGGCCGACTCCTCCACACGTTCTGCAAACATCGACTTGTCGTTTGTAGAGTGAGCAGGGAACCATAGCGGTTCTGCATATCACTGTGCTCGAAACGCGCAACACGTCAAAGAAGATTGCGACAGCTTTGGTCTTTCTATTTCGCCTTGCCTCGATGGCAGTGGGATTTCGGTCTTGCACAATCAGGCCTTTGAGCGTTGCGTCGTCAAGGGAGAGGACAACGTTCTTGATGACGTCCTTGCATGTATTATCGGGCGCGGCCACGTATGCGGCAACTTCAAACGAGCCTTGGTTTGTGTGCAGTTTCTGCACGTTCACTTATATTGTAGCATTATTTTGGTAGGGCGCAGAAATGACAATGATGTTTTCCATATTGTTGGGGCAGATCGTGTCCTCCCGTGCTTGTTCGTCGGTGATCTGGGCGGCCATGATGTGATCTGGGCGGCCACGGTGTAGTGCCGAGTGACATTTTTGAAGCCCCTGCGGTGCTTCGGCTGGTTGCTGTGCTCGACCGTCCCAGCGAGCAGCTCCTCGTTCCGCGGAGTCGTCTGTCTTCGGCGTCCCAAGGCGCTGGCCCATCCTGGTCCGTCAAAGATCTCCGCGGTTACTTCAATTCCCTCCACGGTAATGGTGGAAGGCATTTTCAGTGCCTGGTTGTCGGCCGCGACGTACGGAGGTTGATCCAGTAGCTGCCGCGTCTGGCTGAGCCCTTGGCTACGTGTAACAGCAGTACTCCTCGCCAACCCTAGGTGTGGTTAGGGTTAGCGGGGACGCTCGCCGCGTCACAGCTTTTAAAGTAAAATAATATGTCTAAGAGTTCATTCACCACCAAAAATGGCGTCTCCACTGAAACAAAAGAGCTTGCTTGGAAGAATAAGCACAAAGCCAAGTGATCTTAGACCAAAGAAACAACTGAACTTATTTAGAAAAGCGGGAGCCGACGTTTTCACGTCCGCACTCCTCAACGCCACCTAGCGATCCCCCTACTGCGAGGCAAATGACACCGACTTTGTTTTCATCTCGGCGCATGCACCGCCACATAAATTGATGAAGCCCACATTGGTGCTGGTGGAACGGGTACTGACCTGGTCGCGAACGCGAAACATCATAGTAGCTGGCGACTTTAATGTCAAGCACAGTGCCTGGGGTGTGCAAGCGTCCGACCCCTGCGGGTCTCGTCTGGTAGAATTCGCGGCCACGACTGGGCTGGTCATGCTGAACGACTCAACCTCGATACTAACGTACGAGAATAAGTACAGCACGAGCTGGATTGACGTCACCTTTGCCACGCCTCCAACTATTGCTGCTGGTTATTCATGGCGCGTGCGCGAACACGTTACGTATTCCGAACACAGATGTCTTGAAATAGCAATTGGCAGAGACACGGCAACTAGGAACAAACGGCTGACGCGGTTTGCACGCGAACGGCTGCTGGAGGCACTCAACTGGGAGCCATGGTTCGATCGACTAACGGGCGCGCAGTTACAATCGGCAGACGCACCCGAGTTAGTCGTCAGCCAATTTTACCGTATATTTGAAAAGTACGGCCGTAAACACCTAAGACCCGCATATCAAACGAGAAGGGGCAATTCCTGGTGGACGCCGGAACTGGCGCAGGAGCGAAAGCACGTAAACGCCATGCGGTGTCGCATTCAGAGATGCAAGAATGACGCTTTGTGCAGTGTCTTTCGGGCGGAATACAACGCAACCCTTGCCGCCATTCGTCGCAACACCACTCGCACCAGGGAGGCGCACTTGAGGGACTTTTGCGCCGAATGTGCGCGATGGTCAGTCTTCTCGGCACCCTACATGGAGGCGTTCGGGAGAAGGCGCACAGATTTGATTCTCCCAACCCTTCTGCGAGAGGACGGTACCTACACGTCTACGCACTTAGAAGCGGCGGCACTATTATTGCAGACGCAAGTGGCGGTGGACGACCCTGAGTCCGATCAACACGAAATTATTCGTACGCAAGCTCACGCCCCATTCTGGACAAAAGGACCGTCCTGTCGGTGTGACAGGACGATTCCTTTTCTCAGGCCGAGCTCGAGGCGGTGCTTCGTCAAATGCGAGACCGGTCGGCCCCCAGCCCGGACGAGATAACGCCACCTATAGTTAAAGGGCTGGTTCAGACCCGAACATCATTTCTACTTTGGTTGTTTAATACTTCACTCTGTCTCGGCCACTTTCGATCTCGGTGGCGCCGGGGACGCGTAATTTTCCTACGTAAGCCTGGCCACCCACCAGAATCCACAACATCGCAGCGACCGATCTGCAGAAATTCCATCTTGGGCAAGGTACTAGAGCGCCTTTTAAATGGCAGGCTGTATTTTTTCCTGCACCAAGGCGGACATGTTCACCCCCATCAGTACGAGTTCACGCATGGTAGGTGCACTGTATAGGCATCATACCATGCTGCATCGTCTCGGCCACTTTCCATCGGCTGGACACGCCGACAGGACGCTCCCTTTTCTCAGACCGAGCTCGAGGCGGTGGTTCGTCAAATGCGAGAACGGTCGGCCCCCGGCCCGGACAAGATAACGCCACCTATAGTTAAAGGGCTGGTTCAGACCCGAACATCACTTCTACTTTTGTTGTTTAATACTTCACTCTGTCTCGGCCACTTCTCATCTCAGTGGCGCCGGGGACGCGTAATTTTTCTACGTAAGCCTGGCCGCCCACCAGAATCCACAACATCGCAGCGACCCATCTGCAGAAATTCCGTCTTGGGCAAGGTACTAGAGCGCCTTATGAATGGCAGGCTGTATTTTATCCTGCACCTAGGCAAACATGTTCACCCCCATTAGTACAGGTTCACACATGGTAGGAGCGCTGTACGGGCATTATACCAGCTGCATGAGTGCCTCCTCCGGTTCAAGGCTGAGCGCACACCAGAAGTATTAATGTCTCTCCATTTTAAGAGAGAATCTGATAGCGTCTGGCACCGGTTAGTGCTCCTGTTCTTTCGGGAACGCCAATTGCCGTCGCAGCTTTTTCATCTTCTTCGCTCCTTTCTGACGCACCGCACTGTCGTATTTAAGTCCCATGCTGGGCAGGTAGAGGCACATCCCTCGCTGGGCAGTCCCCAGGGCTCGCCTCTTTCACCACTTTTGTGGAACGCGGTTATACGCAGCCTTCCATGCCAGAAGGGGTGCTTGTACAAGCTTAAGCAGACGACACAGTCGACATTATCCCGGGAACCACACGCATTGCCCTTGGGGACAAGGGTTCCGAGGTGTTGCGACGGGTGGAACGCTGGGCAATTACGTCCAGAGTAACGCTTAATCAAGATAAAACGTGCTGCGTGCTGTTTTCCTATGGTGTTGGTGGGATGGAACGCGTCAGTCCCTCCACTCGTGCGGAAAGTTCGTAAAAGACCCTTGATTTTGTTGACTCACTCCACGTCCTGGGTGTCGTATTCGACCACTGCCTTTCCTTCTTCGCTCATGCCGACCACCTGAAGGGAAACATGAAGCACCTGGCGGCGAAGGTGGTCACCTTTAAGAACATGGCAGGTAACCTTCGGCCAGACGCATTCAGATGCCTATACAAACAAGTTATGCTTTAATCATTTGGTCGCCTGAACGACCTGACTGTCGTTTGGAAAGCCGCCTCGTATCCGTCCAACGTTCGGCTTTACTGGCACTAACGGGCGCATATCAAACTACATGGACAGCGGCATTGCAGGTTATCATGCACGCTCCCCCGATCAAGATGAAACTGCGTCTCCTCAATGAAGAGTTAGCTCTCCTATGAATGCGGCGCAAACTCACGTGGGAGGGGCAAGCAATAGACCCCCGACAGATGGCTCTGTCGATGGAGAAGTGGACATACCATCCGGCTAAGACCCCACACGTACAGAAGGGGTTTGTCTTTCGGTACCCGAGGCCCGAGAGACGGCAAGGCGTCCGGGCATACACGTTTATACGGATTTGTGCGGGAAGTTCCCAAAAAAGCCTTAAATTTGTCGACACACTCCACGTCCTGGATGTCCTATTCAACCGCCGTCTTTTCTTCTTCGCTCATGCCGACCACCTGAAGGAAAAGGTGAATCACCTGGCGGCGAAGGTGGTCACCTTTAAGAACATGGCAGGTAACCTTCGGCCAGACGCATTTAGACGCCTATACAAACAAGTTATGCTGCCGACCATAGCTTATGCTTCAATCATTTGGTGGCCTGAACGACCTGACTGTCGTTTGGAAAGCCACCTCGTATCGGTCCAACGTTCGGCTTTACTGGAACTAACGGGCACATATCGAACTACTTGGACAGCGGCATTGCAGGTTCTGATGCAGGCTCCCCCGATCGAGATGGAACTGCGTCTCCTCAATAAAGAGTTTGCTCTCCTACGATTGCGGCGCAAACTCACGTTGGAGGGGCAAGCAATAGACCCCCGAAAGGTGGCTCTGTCGATGGAGAAGTGGACATACCACCCAGCTAAGACCCCATACGTACAAAAGGTGGTTTGCCTTTCGGTACCTGAGGCCCAAGAGATCGCAAGGCGTCCGGGCATACACGTTTATGCGGACGGTGCGTACTCGCCCGATTCCGCTGGATCCTGACACTGTCCTCGGAACAGGCCGCGCAGGCCCGACCGGCACCCCGAAGAGAAGCCGAGGACCCATTGTTTGGCACTAAAAGCGCGGACAATGGTCCTCTTCCGGCTCCATCGACTAAGTAAAGAAACGACGAGAGTATTGGCATTTCACTGGCGGTGAAAAAGCATTTTATAAAATCTTTCAAGGCCACCAGCCTAAACAACTGTGCCCAGTCAAATCCAGAGCCAGGAAGTCTTGTTAGACGCCGCAATTGAAAGAGGAAAGGAAAAGGGTTAATGCTACGCGGCGGAGGTTTCAGCAGTGCCGCGACAACGATCTTAGAGTGTGGTATAGAAATAAATACTCGAAGGCGTTAGCGACGTTCCGAGCCCGAATTAGGGAGGCCAGGGATCAATACGAGGCTGAATGTAACGCGCCGTGTTCGAGGCGTAGTGTTTTTTCGGCCCCTTTTAGAGAAGCCTTCGGCCGCACGAAAAGCAGAAAATTATTGCCACCTTTGGAGGGTTGGACGGAACGCTCACGAGCTCGCACTTGGAGTCGGCCGGCCTGCTCTTTCGTGCGCAGGTAGCCGTAGACGACCCCGACGTCAATCTGCCAGTGCATGTCGCAATAAGGGAGTCGGCAGCAGCCCCGTATCAGTCATGGTTACAGAACGTACCTTTCACAGATGGGCAAGTGAAAGAAGTGATAGGTAAACTATCACCGAGGTCGGCCTCGGGTCCAGATGGCATTACGCCCAGCATAGTTAAGGGCCTATACGAACTAAGGCCAAAATTCGTAATGTTCGTCCTTAACGCGGCCCTGAGGCTCGGTCATTTGCCTAGCTGTTGGAGACGTGGCCGAATCATATTCATACCAAAACCTAACCGGCCCCCGCAGTGTACGACTTCGTACAGACCAATATGTGTAAACTCTGTATTCGGGAAAGTCCTGGAAACGCTCCTCAACGGGCGATTATATAGCTTCTTGTGGCGGAATGGTCACGTACACGCCCAGCAGTACGGGTTTACACACGCGAAAAGTTCAGTACTGGCATTGCACAACTTAAAGGCGAGGCTTGTGCAACTGCGCGCGTCGAAGATTCCTGCCATACTAATGAGCCTCGATTTCCAAGGGGCATTAGACCGTGTATGGCACCCTGTGATGCAGGGTTCTTGTTGCTGATTTGTTTTTCTCCCGGGCTGAGCCTCAGAGAGTTTTGTTAATAAGGACAAAGCCGTTCGGTTTCCAAGAAACACACAAAAAGTTTAATTGAAAAGTAAAAAGGCAAAGATTCCTCACAAAACAAAACACTTAATAAACAGTTGACTGGACATGACGAAACACATCTGTAAACACCCAACAAGAACGTTCAAAGTCAGTAACTAAACCTAACGTTCGAAAGAGGCTGAGTGATGGGAGTAGCGCAAGAGTATCGGTGCAGTCTCACCCACAAGTTAGTTTTCGGCGGTGATGAGAAACCGGAACGCCGTGACTCCTGCGTCAGTGCGTGGGCTGGACGAGGACGAGGGAACGCTGGTTGCTGGCGACACGTCGAAAAGCCCTACCAAATCGTGATGGTTTCGGCTTGAGGAGCGTGGACACGTCGGAGACGGGAGAACGCAGGCTGGTGGCGACGCGTCCGGGAACTAGGGTCGACCTAGTCAAGCAGCTGGGCGCACAGCTCGGGCCCGGAGCCCGACGGCTGTAGCTCGCCTGCCGGAACCAAAGTCCGCAGGCCCTGGAAAGGAGTTCAGGACCGGATGGCCACGGTCCTTTGGAGCGGGAACCCGACAGCAGGAGGCCCCGGCCGGTGGAAGTCCTGTAGGCTCGGGTCCGGAACCCAACGGCCCATCTTCAGCGCCCGGTCCGGTGACGACCTTCCGCTTGCACTGCCTGCCTCGAATTCCCCTTGCTCTGGTCCCCCCAGGCTCCTGCTTCAGCTCTGGCCCACTTGTCTCGTTCTCATTGGAGATACTGCTCTTTCGTGGTGTCAAGCCATTGGGCCTTGAAATCTCCGTGTTCGCTGCCCATTGGATGTTTCACCTTTTGTTTACTTCACGTCCTGCCACGCATCCTCGTGCTTGACGCTCTTTAACGTCGTCATTCTTGTTTAAGCAGCACCGCACGTGCACTCTGGTATTTCTCCTTTTGTTTTTTTTTTTTCTTCCGTGACGCGCACTTTTCGAAGGCGCGCACTTTGAACGCGCACCACACATCACATACGCCCCCCTTTTATTCAAGTTTTTTTTTTTTTTAGAAAAAAAAAAAAAAACTGCCGATGAGTGCGCGTTCTGCACTACGTCACAATTAAACCACATATTTGCACCACGCAGTTCAACACATCACCGGGCTACAGTTCGCTACATCGTCCAAATGTCCACACTTAAACTTTATATTCACCCAATTGCATTTAAAAGTTCTGAAACCCGGAATAAACCTTTTTACTACAAAATCGACTATGGACAAAGCTACTTGTGTCCGCATCTAAAAGTCGAAGTCCAGAAAGAGCTACCGGTTTTCTAACCCTACACTCAGGTTATCGCGTCCCAAACCAGACGCACTGCCCTTCTCGCACGTTTCGAAAGTAACTGTGGCAAACATGCTTTTATGCACTTTCGCTGAAACGCGTGTCTGCGCCCCCGCCGGCCACATGAACGCTTACCGGTCACAGAGGAACAGGGCGCGGTCTCGAGCCGTCGGCGTCGACACGAAACGCACTGAGACACGAATGTCCAAATGCCACAATCTCTCACACAAATGCTTTCTTTTAGTTCACCATCTAATGAACACAAGCTCGGGGTGCCCTCAGCAAGCCCAAACGCTCCGACAAGCGTGTGAGGTTCCTGGATTCTTGAGAAGGGATGCCGTTGTGCTCGGTCATTATACAGCTCATCTTGAGTGGACTTAATTATAGGTTCAAAACCAATCACGTTCTCAGGTTCAAGACCCTGTCTGGCATTCTCCATACCTACCATCGAGCCCACCTCCGATTCGATACTGTTTATTTTGAAGAGTGCTTCAGCACTCCCATCGTGTTTTCTCGGACAAATAGCAGTTACGCTATCCTGTGAACTAGAATCCCCTCTCTCTCTGAGTGAGATATACGTATGGTCTAGGACCATTGACGTGGTGCCTGCTGCTACCTCTGTCGGTACAAAACAATCAGTGGCCACTATATCAGAGCCTTCATGGCATTCGCTGCCATCTTCCCAATGACGTTCTAGCGCTCCTTCCATGGAGCTATTGAGAGGTAGCCCTACCCCTTCCCGAAATGTGCTCGGCCTTTGAGACGTTCTGATACACACCTCATTCTGAATGGAACTTCTTTGTTCCCTGCTATCGAAGCTTTGCTCCACAACATTTTCCACAGCTTCTAGGTCGCCCATATCCAGGCGCTCTTCTTCATAGGTGCTTGGCCTCTCAGAGGTCCCCAAGCAGCTAACGGAAGTAATATGTTCCCAGCCAGAGAAGCTTTCCATCGCTTCAACAAACTCCTCATGACTCCTGCCTTCTTGGCTGTCCACCTCTCTGCCTTCCTCTATCTGAGCTTCTCGCTCCGAAGTAAGGCTGTCGCGAGGTTCGAGGCCAACCTTGCAGGAATCGACTTCCCTCCAGCAAACGCTGCTATCGGAGCAAACATTCACCGCTTGCTCGACCTTCTGCATCGCCAGCTGCCCCCTTTTCGCCATCGCAAGCTCGAGTCGCCGCTCGAAGTCCACCCTCTCTAATTGGAGCTGCTGCTTCAGTATGCGTGTCTGACGCTCTAGCAACACTTTATTTTCACGCGTTACGCGCTCTAGCTCCTCCTTCTTAGCTCTAAGCACCAATTCAAGCTTTTCCTTCGCCGCCTTTCGTTCTGCAGCCCGTTGCTCACGCTCCCTCTCCATCCGCTCCTCGTACCATACTCTAAACTCCGCTCCCGTCAGTCCCATTTTATCCGCCAACTCAATTAACTCCCACGTGTTCGTCATCGTGTTAACCGCGTCAAAAAATCTACTGGAAAAACAAACGACTTTGTCCTGCCGCGGACGCCAATTTGTGATGCGGGGTTCTTGTTGCTGATTTGTTTTTCTCCCGGGCTGAGCCTCAGAGAGTTTTGTTAATAAGGACAAAGCCGTTCGGTTTCCAAGAAACACACAAAAAGTTTAATTGAAAAGTAAAAAGGCAAAGATTCCTCACAAAACAAAACACTTAATAAACAGTTGACTGGACATGACGAAACACATCTGTAAACACCCAACAAGAACGTTCAAAGTCAGTAACTAAACCTAACGTTCGAAAGAGGCTGAGTGATGGGAGTAGCGCAAGAGTATCGGTGCAGTCTCACCCACAAGTTAGTTTTCGGCGGTGATGAGAAACCGGAACGCCGTGACTCCTGCGTCAGTGCGTGGGCTGGACGAGGACGAGGGAACGCTGGTTGCTGGCGACACGTCGAAAAGCCCTACCAAATCGTGATGGTTTCGGCTTGAGGAGCGTGGACACGTCGGAGACGGGAGAACGCAGGCTGGTGGCGACGCGTCCGGGAACTAGGGTCGACCTAGTCAAGCAGCTGGGCGCACAGCTCGGGCCCGGAGCCCGACGGCTGTAGCTCGCCTGCCGGAACCAAAGTCCGCAGGCCCTGGAAAGGAGTTCAGGACCGGATGGCCACGGTCCTTTGGAGCGGGAACCCGACAGCAGGAGGCCCCGGCCGGTGGAAGTCCTGTAGGCTCGGGTCCGGAACCCAACGGCCCATCTTCAGCGCCCGGTCCGGTGACGACCTTCCGCTTGCACTGCCTGCCTCGAATTCCCCTTGCTCTGGTCCCCCCAGGCTCCTGCTTCAGCTCTGGCCCACTTGTCTCGTTCTCATTGGAGATACTGCTCTTTCGTGGTGTCAAGCCATTGGGCCTTGAAATCTCCGTGTTCGCTGCCCATTGGATGTTTCACCTTTTGTTTACTTCACGTCCTGCCACGCATCCTCGTGCTTGACGCTCTTTAACGTCGTCATTCTTGTTTAAGCAGCACCGCACGTGCACTCTGGTATTTCTCCTTTTGTTTTTTTTTTTTTCTTCCGTGACGCGCACTTTTCGAAGGCGCGCACTTTGAACGCGCACCACACATCACACACCCTCAGGTGCTCCGCTTCCTCAGAGAAAGTGGTGTCCCAGCGAACCTATATAACATACTCCAATCGTTCCTAACAGACAGATCAGTAGTATATAGAACTCAGGCTGGGGAAGCGGAGGCACGGCCTACCCTGGGTAGCCCGCAGGAATCGCCCCTGTCGCGTCTGTTATGGAATGTCATAGTGCATGAATTACTATGTTTGCCGATGCCAAAAGGCGTAACCATACAGGCATATGTGGATGGCACCTTGATTATCATCCCCGGCGAATCAAAGAAAAAACTTGAAGAGATGGGATCTGAAGTACTCAGGAAAGTACTAGAATGGGCGCGGGTCGCAAAAAAAACTGATAAATAAAGACAAGACCTTCTGCGTATTGTTCGCGCACGGACAAGGCGGACTTAGAACGAAAAGTCGCCTGACCGTGAGAGCGGGAAAAGAGGACAAAGCCCTTGCATTCAAGGAATCAGTGAGGATCCTGGGCGTCACGTTTGATAGAAGTCTTTTGTTCTTCCTACATGCCGATGCCCTGAGGGTTAGGGTAGAAACACTTCTGACGTGTGTAAACACACTAGCCCGATTGCAGGGTGGACGACTGCGTCGCGAACAAAAGAAAACGCTATACCACAACGTCATTCTCCCGGCCGTCACATACGCGTCACCAATATGGTGGGACGAAGTAAGCCCGGACTGCAGGTTGAAATCTCGAATGATCTCAATACAACGATCAATTCTCCTGCACTTGTCCGAGGCTTTTCACACGACCAGAACAGCCGCTTCACAAGTCCTAATGCATGCTCCACCCATCGTACTGGAACTTGATCGTTTGAACGCGGAGTTCCGCCTGTTCACCCTGCGAAGCACCGTTCGATACTGAGACCTAATCATACGACCGGTAGACGTAATGTACCCGGTCGATCGGCTCGCGATCCATCCAGCCGAGCGTGCTTCTTTTCCCCATCGGCGTTTGACGGCACGGGAAGCCAACGTGATGGCAGGGCGTCGAGCACTACATATATACACAGATGGATCTTATGCAGAGGGATTGGCAGGGGCAGCCTATGTCGTTTTCGGCTGGGCGACCCGTGTGGAGGATGTGGGTAGATTCGTTGTATCGGGAGCACGAGCGCTTTCTGCGCAGAGGCCGTGGCCCTTGCAGAAGCATTAAAATGGTTAAAAGATCACCCCACTGCCCAAGACATATATATTCATACGGATTGTCTTTCACTGCTTCATGCATTGGCGTCCAGAACTAATGCCGATCCGCGAATAGCAGAAATGCAAAGCACAATTAAACGCATAGAGGCGCAATCGAATATAAAGCTTTGTCACGTTCCAGGAGACAGCGGAGTTTTCGGCAATGAAGTCGCCGACTTCATTGCCTCCCGCGCCGCAAGACGAGGTTTTTCAAGACAGAGCAAGTGGTCCTCGCGCACTGTGCAAGCGAAGTTTAACGGAGAACTCAGGAAACGCTGGGCTTCTGAGTGGTCGTCAGAAAACAGGGACACCGAACTCTATAAGTGTGTGCCGAATTTATCCCAACTACCGGCGTATTTTCCACCTAACAAGTCGTTAGTCCAGTTGCTCACGGGCCACGAACAGTTCCACACATACTCCCACAGGTTTAACCTGTTGAGCGAGCCCAGATGTTTCTGCGGGTGTATGTGTGAGGGTATCAAACATTACCTGGCGGAATGCCCCGTTACCAAAGACATCGCTGATTTACTACATCCTCGGGTAACCACGGACAGCTCGAGCTACCCACGCGTTTTAAAACAGGCGCGTAATCGTGCTCTGCTAATACGATTAGTTCAACATATAAGCGACCTGATCCCGGACATCTCGCGTTAACGTGTAGGCCCTCGGCCTTTGTAATAGCGGACGCCTAAATAGAAACACCATCCACAATCACAAACACACCAAAAGAAACGTTAGAAGGCGCGTGCCGCAGGATGCACGCGTCGCCTCCCCCTGTCGACCTTGCACGGGAGAGGTCTTGTACCTCGGGGACGTGGGCGCTTTATCCTTGCTGGCGCGGGCCTGGTACACTAGCGCAACACGCAGTATATAACAAAACGGTGACGCCCCTCTCCAAAGACGACCTCTGGCAAGCGAGATGAATATCTGGTAAAAGTCACGGGAAGAAAGACGCGCAACATCTATTCTCGAAGATCGAGAGCTTTATCAACCAGTGAACAGTAGCCAAGCTGAAGACAGTGACGTGAAGCGACAGCTCTAGAGCTCCAGAGACAGTTCTAGAGACAGCTCTAGAAGTGACAGCTCTAGACACGTGGAGAAAGCGTACAGCCCTGCGGAACGTTCGCAATTTCCTACGGAGTGTGGTCAGACAATGTGTGCCTTTTTTTACATTATATTTTACAACTGGACACGGCCCAAACGTCCCTGTCTTTTATTATTATATTAAAAATAGCGGGGTCTCTGTGCTCGCTGAGCCCTTAGTACCGCCATTTGCGTTACTGTCCACCCACAATTTTATTTTATAATTGGCTTTTTCGAAAACTTTGCGCTTTGGGTGCCATTTAAAAACCCCTGTTCATTTATTTTGATTGGCTTAAAACCTGGTATGCTTTTGCAGGAACAGGTTCTCCCACAACTTTATTTTTTGCTTTCTTCTTATCGTAGCTGGGAATAAAGTGTACTGGGGCGGTCACGAGGACCCCACCAAAACGAGGCCGTATCCCGTGACCTCCCACTTATGCTACACCTCTAATATCTCTTCACAGAGTCAGACTAGAGTCAAGCTCAACAGGGTCTTCTTTCCCCGCTGATTTCGCCGAGCCCATTTTCTAGGCTATGGTTTCACTAGATAGTAGATAGGGACAAAGATTGGTGTTAGGCAATTAAAAATCACCTAAGTGCACGTAAAGCGTTAAGCCCTGCCTGCTGTAGATGGGGACAGTGGAAATCTCGTTAATCCATTCATGCGATTCACTAGTAAATATGACGAAACATTTGGCTATTTTTTTAACATCAAACCCTCCGCCACTTCCAAAACTTACAAGAGACGAAAGAACTGGCTACAGGTGTCTTCAAAGCAACACGTTCACCCACAGCATACTATTCCACCATATGAGGCCAACGTTGCACAGCTACATCTGTCCTAACTGCAATGTGGCAGACACTCTCGCACACCGCCTACTGCATTGCAAAGTAAGCGTTCAAAGACTACAAGCAGAAGCACTTGATGCCGACCAAGACCTCCTCAGTGAAGCGTGGGAGGCTGCGATCTCCCAGCCGGACCTGATCGAGCAGCATCGACTGGTCGCTCAAGTCCGGCGGGCTGTGCAAGCCAGAGGGTTCCTGGAATAAGGGCCCCTTCCGCCTACTCTCACAAGCTTCATTCAATAAATGTTTCTCTTTCACTCTCTTCAGTGACAACACAAGGCCAAAATGAGAACCACGCCTAGCGTAACCCCCGCATGACGCCAGTAGTGGTGTTCCCAAAACAACGCAAAAACTTATCACTCTGTTTCTGGGCAGAGGGACCCGTTTTCGCCGCTAGACTTAGCTGCCAATTGCCGCATTCACAGCATGGGACAAAGGCTACTCAAGCCCATGTCGGGTTTGTCGATTGCGCACCGACGTCGACCGCTGATGCACCCTGAATGCCAGCAAGCCGCCCTGAAGACACCTAATAGTCGTGATTTTCATCCTCCTGTCCCAGTCCCAGGTACGGCATGATCTTTGCCGACTACGTAGCTCAAGTACCTTTGTAGGTCATGATGATGTTTCATCATACACCCGTTTGGATAAGAGTGCACACAGATGCGGACCTCGGAGGCTGCACACTTCCTCGAGCGGCCGGTTCCCGGCTCCATGGATCGCGGGATGCACGGTCTCATCGGCAATCCTCTCCCATTTTTTTTCCACTGTACCGTGTCCACTCCCACCACGGCCGGGTCAGTATTCTGTCCCATAAGCGAAATGAGAACCCCCAATTTTTTCTTCAACGAAATTGCACAAGCTTCTTCCGCATCCACGGTTTGCCACCTTACATTAAAATGCCTATCCAGCTGCCTACTTCTGCCAACAGATTGATCTTGGCGCACCGTACTTGTGCGGCACTTCCTTCGTCTACCAAAACCAGTGCCAAGGACCGCTTTCGGCACCGGAGCCGCCTACGAGCCTACTTGAGGCGGAAGGACAAAGCCAGCAAGGGCATCACAGACCTGTTATTGCTCCGTTTCGTGCGGCTAGGAGCCTCTTGTCCCTCTAAGAAAGTTGTAAGGTGCTGGAAACACCACACCTATTTAATAGGCTAGAGTCTCGTTTGCTCTCGGAATTAACCAGATAAATTGCTCCACTAACTAAGAACAGCCAGCCATGCACCACCATCCACTGATTCAAGAAAGAGCTCCTAATCTATCACTCCTCCCAGTGTCTGGGCCGGGTAAGTTTTCCCCCTGTCGAGTGAAATTAAGCCGCATGCTTCACTCCTGGTGGTGCCCTTCCGTCCATTCCTTTAAGTTTCAGCTTTGCAACCATACTTCCCCTGGAACCCAAATACTTTGGTTTCCCGGAAGCTGCCCGCCGAGTAATTTGAGTAACCCAGGCGGATCACTGCTTGGCATCGTTTATGGTCAGAACTAGGGAGGTATCTGATCGCCTTCGAACCTCTGACTTTCGTTCTTGATCAATGAAAACATTCTTGGCAAATGCTTTCGCAGTAGTTTGTCTTGCGATGGTCCTAGTTGATGGTCCTAGCTAGATGGTTCTAGCGCCGCAATACGAATGCCCATGCTCGTCCCTCCTAATCATTACCTCGCATTTCAAGAACCAACAGAACAGAAACGAGGTCTTGTTCTATTATTCCATGCAAGTTCATTCATGCGACTTGCCTGCGTTGAGCATTCAATTTTTTTTTCAAAGTAGTAAACAGCGGCCATCTCGACGCACACAATGAAGTGCACCAACGAAAATCCAGTATAATGTTCAGGCTTGGCCGTCGAATCGGGTAGATGCACTACTCGTCTGGAACTGAGATCCAACTACGAGCTTTTTAACCGCAGCAGCTTTAGTATACGCTATTGGAGCTGGAATTACCGCGGCTGCTGGCACCAGACTTGCCCTCCAATTGATCCTCGTTAAAGGATTTAGAGTGTACTCCTTTCAATTACGGGGCCTCAAAAGAGTCCCGTATTGTTATTTTATCATTTATCATTTATTGCATCCTTAAAGGCCCGAGGGCATTACATAAGGGGGGGGGGGGGGCAAAAAATACGCTGTGAGTGTGTATAATTCAAGTTGAACAAATTAATATAAACAGTACAGTTCTAATATGGTAGTTTGGTCAAAAGTGACAACAAAAATGAATCAAATAACACACAACAGAAACGCTTTGGCTGGGAATTAGAGTACAAACAACTAGGCACAAGCAAATTATACATACAGTACGTTGGTAGAATATATTTACAGCCACGGGTTAATGGGTGGAATCAAAGTGGGATTCCGATTTTGCGCGGAATGATGTGCGGTCAGGTGTGGCAACAATGGTGTCGGGAAGGCGATTCCAAAGTGTTATTGCTTGGGGGAAAAAGGAGTCGTTCATTGCGGATGTACAGCCGTTGATTCGTGCAATGGGGTTTGAATGGTTAATGCGGGAAGAAGTTATGTTTGGGGGCTGTAAAAGTTCGTGTCTTGATTGGGGTCGGAAAAAGAAACTGTGGAGGAGGCATAGGCGCGAGATGAGGCGGCGCGACGCGAGTGATGGCAGTTCAATTGATTGTTTTAGGGCGTTGACGCTGATTTCTCTGGAGAACTGTGAGGTTATAAAGCGGGCCGCATGGTTTTGAACTGCTTCTAGTTCGCTAACGAGGTATGCCTGGGATGGATTCCAAATGGACTATGCGTATTCGAGCTTTGGCCGTACGTATGTTAGGTATGCTAGTTTTTTAACGTCAGGAGATGCTGATTTGAGGTTACGGCGCAGAAAACCAAGCGTACGCAGAGCGTCTGAGCAGATGGACTGTACGTGCGGTGCAAATGAAAGAGATGGGTACATGTGTACTCCGAGATACTTGTATGACGAAGCCGAATTGAGAGGAAGCGAATTGATAAAGTAGGTATGATGAACTATGGTGCGTTTACGGGAAAATGACATCAATTTGCATTTGGTTAGATTTAACGGCATTGATGAGTCCTGGCACCATAGCGCAACTGTGTCGAGGTCTTGCTGTAGTTTAGTACTGTTTTCAAAGTTGTGAATGGGGAAGTATATGACACAGTCATCTGCAAATAGTCGAAGTTTTGTTTGAACGTTTGTTGGCAGGTCGTTTATGAATATTAAAAATAGAAGAGGTGATAAGCCCGCACCCTGAGGGACGCCTGATGATACGTGAGTTTTAGAGGAGTTATGATTATTAGCAGAGGTGAATTGTTTACGGTTGGAGAGGAAGTGTTTAACCCAGGAGACAATATTCTGTGCAATGCCACGGGAATTAATTTTGCTAAGTAATAAATTGTGTGGTACGCGATCAAAAGCTTTGGAAAAGTCTAGGAATATGGCGTCAATCTGCAGGTTATCATCCATGCTTTTTAGTAGGTCGTGGGTAAACTCGGATAATTGGGTCTCGCATGAGAAGTGCTTTCGGAAACCGTGCTGGTGATTATAGAAGAAATTTATTGATTCAAGGTGAGTCGCGATGTGAGAAGATATAATGTGTTCTAGTAATTTAGAGGGAATGCTTGTGAGGGAAATAGGGCGGTAGTTTGCTCGATTCGTTCGCTCTCCTGTTTTGAAGACGGCTACTATTCGGCCTATCTTCCAATCGTCTGGAATTTCGCTTGTTTCAAGGGACTGCATGAAGATGAGGCAAAGAATCTGACTAACCACTGTAACGGTGTTAACTAAAAGTTTGGGGGTTATTTGGTCAGAACCTGGCGCTGAAGATATCTTAAGACCGGTGATTAGGTTAACAATTCCTTCAGGGTTAAATGCTATTTCGGGGGATACAGCACCGGGGGAACGGGTGCTGTATCCCCCGTATTCGTGTTGACTGTGTAATTCGTGTTGACTGTGTATTCGTGTTGACTGTGAACGGGTAGGTATTCGTCACTACCTCCCCGTGCCGGGAGTGGGTAATTTGCGCGCCTGCTGCCTCCCTTGGATATGGTAGCGGTTTCTCAGGCTCCCTCTCCGGAATCGAACCCTGATTCTCCATTACCCGTTACAACCATGGTCACACCCCTGTCACACGGCCACCACTGAACTCTGTTAAACTCCGTCAACGTAAAGCTCTGCTAGCTAGTTCGACGGAGATGGAGTTGTATCAGTGTCACACGGCATTACAGGGTTGCAATAGTTGCCGCAAGGGGGCTCAGCCGGCACTGTTTGAGCTTCACAGAAGTATCCCAATTTCATCTCTAGGTGCTTTTTTGTGAACCTTCGTTATGCGGTTTTTATGAAAACACAATATTAAGAACGTCTCAAGGCAACAAACCATTAAAAATTATTTCAAATAAAAACACATTCGCTAATTGTATCAAGGCTGGCAGCGACGCTGGCCACCTTGTGCCTAACGCTAGGTTTGTTCACAATTGCACTGTGTTCGGTGACTAGTTAGTTTTGTAGCCCGTGTACCAAAGTTCTTGTATTTCCTTCCCTCCTGAGCGCATCCCAAGTCACCCTTGAATTAGATCTGGTCCCATTACCCATTCCTGCAGTCGTTAAAGCAGGTGACGATGATACAGCGCTGTCAGTCATTCCTCTCCCGGGCCTACGCAAATATGGCGACGACAAGAACCGCGCGCATGGACGATGCCCTCCACACCGCGCCAAAAAAACACGTTTTGAATGAGTACTGCAACAAAAGAACGCTTATTATTGCCAAATTGTATTTATTTTTGTCCCTGTGGGAATTAAGTGCTCGATTTTTTTTCTGACCAGCCGATACTGGTAACGAGAGTACCTCGTTCCTCTGCGAAGAGAGATCGTCGAACGTGCTTTGTGAAATGCTCCGTTTACCTTCATTTGCGTAAGCGTTGCCGTGTGACACGGACCACATCTCCCTTGTCATAAAGACGAAGGAGCTAAACGGTGTTTGCAGGTGCCCGTGTGACAAGGGTATAACCTACCATCGAAAGTTGATAAGGCAGACACTTGAAAAAAACGTCACCAGATCGTGGCCATGCGATCTGCACAAAGTTATCCAGAGTCACCACACAATACGGGCCGAAACCCGATCGATCTTGGTCTAATAAAAACACCCGTTACCCAAAGCCCTCCAGACTCACTCACTGTATGTGTTAGCTCTAGAATTGCCACAGTTATCCAAGTAGGAAGAAATGATCCAAGGAACCATAACTTTTCTTGGTGAGTCGTTCACGGTTTCGCTTTATTTCGGCATGTACTTAGACATGCATGGCTTAATCTTTGAGACAGGCATATGATTACTGGTAGGATCAACCAGGTACTCGTTCGACTGCGCGTCCATCCTTGCCTTCGGCGGGCCGCACGCAGTCTTTGCGCGGCGGAGACCGCCTTCAGGCGCCCCAACATGCTTTTTACCACTCCGAGATGACGGCGTTAGAACTCGCTACGGCTTAACCTCACCGAAGGACGAGCAGGAGCCGTGTCGCAAAAAGCACGTGCGTGCTCGCTTTTTCGTTGCATCGACTCGGTCACACCATGCGGGTTTCCCGAGCCCGCGGCACTGTTGGTGGACCAGTCGGCACTAGCAACGTAGCTGAGACTACAAAGCCGCCAGACGACGGGTCACGCCCGCGTCTCCGGCGCTTTCCATGCAACTGATTCGCACGAGGACGACACGGAACACACCTCGATAGTGTGGTAAAACAGCCACGTCCGACAACCAGCCCTCAACGCATCAAGTAGAAAAGGCTGCAGACGACTGCCGTGGACTCCCCTAAAGCAGACCTGAGGACAAGCTTGACGAGGCCTAAGTCCGCCGCATATCAGACACCCTATCCCTATCGCGTAAGCCACTCACAAGAACGCCCCCCCCCCATAATACCAGCGATAAGTACCCAGACCTCCTTGGGCACTGTTACGACCGTGCTATTGAAAATTTCATCGCGGGTGTGCCAGAAGACGTGCGGCCTCTTGTCTATGTCACCCTCACACCCACCGATATCGTAGAATTTGCGGCCCTACTCGTGAATTTCCCACCGAGGATATGGCCGCAAGTGTGCCGCATCTTGGACAGGTCCCAAATTCATGCAACACTACGCCCCGAGGTCGTGCGCGCACACCTGAGTATTCCGTTGCAGTTTTAGGCGAAAACGTGAGGGACCACGACTCTTCGCAAGTTCGCGTCGGCTGCGACACACTGAAGACGTGTCCGCTACTCGCCGCAGACTCACTGAAAGCCAAACGTACGACGACCCAACGGCGTCGTCCGGGCTGCCGACTCGGTTTCCTTGACGACGTCTCAGCGTGGCACCGACAGGCGAGACCGACCGGCCGACGTTACCTTTCCACCATTCTGCTCAGTCAAGGGCTGGGCGACTTCGGCATCGCGGGCAAGGCGCGCGCGACGCCACTACTTTTTTGAAAGACGATAGTCTGTCTTAGGGACCTTCGACGCAAAAATTTTGGTCTGTCTGTTTGTCTTTATGTACATTTGCGTGTTTTTCCACTCTTAATGGCACCGGGTACTTGAAACGGCCGACCCCCTCCGCAGTGCCCACCAATGTTGCTCAAAATTTAACGTTCATACTTGTGCAATTGTCAATTTGTGAGCCAAACTATTATGGCGGTAGTATGATAAAATTTCAAATGATGAAGCCCACCGAAGTTGCGGCAAATGAGTGTCCGATTTTGTAAAATATGAGGAATACAAATGAATAGAAAAAACAAAAGGCGTAACACTGGTTATAGAAATCTGGTACGTGAGCTGCTTGGTGATTCAGCATTCTCAAAGCCCCTGAGTCCACACATCCATACTCCACCTCCTGGCTGGGGTGTTGAGGAGCTTGTGGACTCGCGTCAGGCGTGCTTAAACGAGATTCGTAGACTTGTTAGCACAGCCAGTCCATGTAGTTTCGCTGCCCCAGTACTTTGGGAGATTGGGCAACGGCTGCTCGATGGGAAGAACATTGGGATGGACTTGAATAGTTACATTAGACAGAACTTTCATAGAGAGAGGAAGAGTCCCACCCAACATGTTTCTTCAGCAGCTGTACCCTCTTCCAATAGGAAAAAGAGGAAGCAGGAGTATGCGCAATTACAACAGATGTTCAGGAAACACCAGGCGAGAGCCGACAAGCAGGTCCTGGATGGCCAAATGTCATGTCAAGTTGATGACCCTGACTTTTTCCCAAGTGAGTGGAAGCGGGTGATAGAAAGTCATTGCGACGAACCTCGGCTACCTCGACCGAGCATTGATGCACACAGGGACAGAAATCTTATGGGGATAGTTAGAGCTCAAGACATAAAAGGAGCATTTCCAGTAGCCAATTCATCTCCTGGCCCAGATGGATTCACTGTTAAGGAACTACGATGTGTCCCAGTAGTGATCCTTCAATTGCTACTAAATATTATTCTTGTCCAAAAGCGTCTTCCGATTTCATTGTGTTCTGCCAGAACCGTTTTCATTCCTAAAGTTGATGGAGCAACTTCCTTTTCACAATTTTGCCCCATTACGGTAGCTCCAGTAATCCTTCGACGTTTACATAAAATTCTGGCAAACCGTCTGCAGGCAATGGCCCTACTGGATTGTCGCCAATGAGCGTTCATTCCGGTCGATGGCTGCTGTGAAAATGTTCACCTGCTTGGTACGGTATTATATGAAGCAAGAAGGGAGAGAAGGGCGCTGTTTATGGCCTCCATAGATATAGCCAAGGCATTTGATAGTGTCACCCTTGATGCCTTGGTAGTGGCGCTACAAAGGAAAGGAATCGCTGAGGAATTTGTCAAATACATCCGCAAATTTTATGAGTTGGCTACGACAGTACTCAGTTTTCAGGATACGTCTCTATTAGTTCGGCCTTCTAAGGGGGTAAGGCAAGAGGATCCTATGTCACCTATACTCTTCAACTTGGTAGTAAACGAGTTTCTGTCAGAGCATTGTAGAGAAGAGATTCCTTTTGTATCAGCCAATGACTTGGGTGAGCTGAATGTCTCGGGTATGGCTTTTGCTGATGACCTCATCGTATTTGCGTCAACACCTCAGGGACTGCAACACAAACTACTCAGTCTTACCCATTTTCTCTGTAAGCGTAGGTTAAAACTGAACCCATCGAAATGCTTATCACTGGTGATGATTCCGGCTGGGAAAGAGAAGTTAGTAAAGATAGATCCAACTGGAAAGTTTTACATTGATAATGTGGCCATCCCAGCGGCGGCAGGAGAGACGGAATGGCGGTATCTGGGCATTTCATTCAGTGCCCGTGGAACATGAACTAGGTTGGTACATAATGAACTCAAGATGTACCTGGAAAACATAAAAAAGGCGGCATTAAAGCCACAACAACGCCTAGTTGTTCTTCGTTTCTATCTCCTCCCGCATTTATATCACCACCTTTATTCTGGGTCCGGTGTCACGCAAATATTTGATGAGGCTAGATAAGATGATCCGATCATCGGTAAGGGACTGGATAAAGCTTCCGCATGATGTTCCTCTGGGAGCTTTTCATGCGAGAGTTCTACATGGCGGATTAGGAATACCATCTTTACGGACAGTTATTCCTTACCTACGCCTACGCAGTCTTAATGCCCTGGCATTATCTGAATATGAAGCTTCAGAGAAGGCCCACAAGATGAAATACATTCAAGACCTTGCGCGGCAGTCGGAAGCCATGTTGCTGTATAAAGGAAGTATGATAAATTCCAAAAAAGCTAATCAAAAGTTTTGGACCAAATACTTCTTTGGCAGCACAGATGGAGCAGCTCTGAAAGAGGTGGATAATGCTCCTGGGGCATCGGCATGGGTAGCTGAAGGAACGCGATTCCTTTCAGGTAGGGAATTCATTAATGCGATCAGAGTTCGATTTAACACCGTACTCACTTTGATAAGACTAAAACGAGGCCAGGGCGAAACAAAGTTTTGTAGAGCGGGGTGTGATCAAGAGGAGACTCTTGGGCACATTCTGCAGAAATGTCACCGTACACATAACACAAGAATCCAACGTCATGATATGTTGGTGAAATATGTTGCTAACAGATGCAGGGATCTAGGCTTCTCTGTTTTAGAAGAACCCCATTATAAGACAAGCTCGGGGGTTAAAATTCCCGACCTTGTGCTGAAAAGGGATGGCCAGGTTCTCATTTTAGATGCTCAAGTGGTTGGAACAAGGGTTAAGCTGTCTGACGCCCATGTGGTAAAAACAAGTAAATATATGAATCACGAGTTGTGCATGCTTGTCTCAAAAGATAGAACCCCTATCATGTCAACGATAGCGTTATCTTAGAGGGGGGTTCGGGCTAAGGAGAGTGTAAACACTCTTAAAGATCTTGGCTTTATAGCCTATGACTTCAAAATATTAACCATCCGTTGTCTTCAGGGAGGCTGGCGTTGCTTCTCTACACACCAGCGTATGACCACTGCTTTATGCGGGCGAAGAAGGGGGAGAGTATCGACACACTACACAGGAGATTAACAGTCCTACTGCCATTACAGTAGTAAGCTCTTGGCACGGGGACTTTTCTGCATTCCGTAGAAGAGGATTTTTCCGAGTACGGAACACGCCCTTGAACGTACTGCGGCCAGAGAATCCCGTTGCTGAGATTAAAAAAAAGTAAGTAAGAAGGGAAAGGGAGCATAATTAAAACTGGTGAAATAAAAAAACAAAAGAAAAATGACGATACGGTAGAAGTGTGTGCGAGCTGGCACGACGCCTTCGCACCCTTTATTTTAAAAAAAACGGTTACTCTGCTGCGCTCTGAAGACTTGCTTCGGGCGCGGCGATAGAATAAAGTATTTAGCCCTAATTCTTTGCGTCCACGTAGCAGACGCCACGTTTGAAAGATTATGTAGTACGCTGTAGAACGCGAGGAACTAGACCCAACAGAGCTCGAAGACGGCACCTGGGTCACACCAAAAACAACGCAGGGTGGCTTAGACCCCCTAGATCTGCAGCACAAGTACAAAACGGCCACACCCAAGCCCTCAGAGGCAATGCCTGAACACGCCAGTACCCCGGCACTCGTCGTGCAAGCAGCACGCCCACTGCAGCTTCCACGCCGGAGGCCCATGCCGAGGCTGCCAAGCGAACATTACAAAATTGTAATTCGACCCAGATACCCAATCAACCTGTCTAACATTGGCCTCGCTACGCTGCTGGAAGCTATCCAAAACACTGCCAAAGTCGACCCGGCCCAAGCAGAAGAAGAAGACAAAATAGGAATTCACCCTATCAAAGATACCCTTATAGTCAATACACCCCACAGAATCGGGGCAGAAGCCTACCGCTCACTGGAAGTGCTCAGAAGTCAGAGGTACAATATGAACTTGTCAGTGGCCACCTACGTACCAGCGGCAGACGACTCCATTTGTGGAGTAGTTTACAAGGCCTACACGGACGAAACAGACCACGATCTTCAAGTACAACTCATGAAGAAAAACACTGACATCCTCATAGTAAATGCAGGAGACTGGGCTCATCAAAACACCTGGTCATCACCTTCGCCGAACACAAGCTTCCTGCCACGATCCGCTTCAGGTGTTTTACATTAGAAGTGCATCCCTTAAGGGAGAGACCTGAGGCCTGCTTCAACTGCAGAAAACTTGGGCACCGCACAGATGTGTGCCCGCTGCCCGGCCCTGGAATACCGAAATGCCGAAGATGCGGTGGAGAACACCCCCACCGCCACTGGGAGAACTGCCAACATGTACACCACAGTGTGTAGTCTGCCTTGGCGAACATCCCACTGGCAGCAAGAGCTGCAAGCTACGCTTCACACCAGTCAAACCTAATAACAGCAAGAAGACATCGATGTCCTCCAGTACTGTATAATATCTGATGAAAGCACATGTGCTATTTACATGCATGATTGCCTCGTGCGTACTCCTGGCCCTCACTTTTTCTAACCCTTTCCACCTTCGACTACAACTACCAACGCAGAATAAACGATGGCGTTCACTTGTTTCTCGACAACCCAGCTGTCCAGTCTGTTCATTCCATACGGGAATGAAACATGGTGTCAGAAATGGGCAACGTATAAGCAACGACATGGATCACCTTAGGCCGCCTGAACCACTACGTTTGACAGCTGATGGAGGAAGTAACTGGACGCGGTTTCGTCAGCAGTTCGAATTTTTTCTGCAAGCGACGGCATGCCAAGCTAATCCGAGGTCGGAAGCAGCGAAAACGGCCCTGCTCCTCAGCGGTGCGGGGGAGGAAGCCTTGGATGTTTTCAACAATTTTGTGTTCAGCGGAGAAGAAAACAAGGAGGATTTCAGCACCGTAATTGCCAAATTCGAAGATTACTGCCTGGAGCAACAAAATGAAATACACGAGCGATACGTGTTCCGTTCCCGCAGTCAAGGTGAGGCGGAGCTCTTTGAGCAGTTTCTACGCGAGCTTAAAAAACAAGCGCAGCACTGCAACTTCGGGACCATGGCGGATGACATGATGCGAGACCAAATTGTTTTTGGAACAAACTCGCCAAGGCTTCCAGCAAAGATGCTCAGGGATAAAAACTTGACCTTGGAAAAAGTAATCATTCTTTGCAAGGCGGTGGAAACATCAGCTCATAAAAATGAATTTTAGCAAAAAACAAAGGAAGAACTCGATATGAACGCTGCCACAGCCAATAAGAGCACCCCTAGAGGGTCCAGGAACGACCTAAAATGCAATCGTTGCAACCGAAGGCATGCCTACAGATGCTGCCCGGCATACGGAAAAGTATGTTATTCGGGTAATGGCCGCAACCACTTCGTGTTTTGTTGCAGTGAGAAAGAGCGCGTGCATGAAGTGCAACATCAGAGCGACGACTTCAAAGTACTGAATGTCACCAGCAGCTGCGCAAGCAGAGAACGGGACTGGCGTGTGAACGCATGCATTGGCAGCAAGTACATCCCCTTTAAGGAGGACACAGGATTGCAGGCCAATGTTCTGTCACTTTCAATGTTTCGCAAGCTCAGGACGACAACCCTGATGCCCAGTAGCGCAGTTCTGAGATCATATGGTGGCAACACGATCAAGCACATCGGCAAGTTTTCCGCACTTATCGAGATTGGTGGTCGCAAGGCGTGCGCAGAATTTTTTGTAGTAAAGAAGGACCATAGCACTATCTTAGGATTGGACACCAGCGAGAAGCTTGGAATCGTACAGCGGGCTGTTGACAGCGTGACGACGAACGACACCGAAGAACTTGTCAAGAAGTTTCCACGTCTTTTCCACAAAACAGGATGCGCCCCACGTGAATACAAGATTGAGCTGCCCAGGGATGCGGTGCCAGTCATCCAGCCAGCTCGGAGGGTTCCTCTGTCTCTGCATGAGCCTCTGCGTAGTGAACTGGACAGAATGGAAAAGCAGGGCATAATCCAGAAGGTCAGCAGCCCCACAGATTGGGTAAGCCCCCTTGTCATTGTATTAAAAAAAGACGGCAAATTGCGGGTATGCATGGACCCTAGACGCATCAACGAAAACATCAAGAGGGAACACTACCAAATGCCGCGCCGAGAGGATATTGAAGCAGACTTGGCAGGCACGAAGTTCTTTTCGCGGGTCGACGCAAATGCGAGATTTCATCAAATCGCATTAGACGAACAATCGTCGAAGATATGCACATTCACGACGCCTTTCGGCCGGTATCACTTTCTTCGTCTACCGCTCGGTATAGCGTCGGCGAGCGAAGTGTTTCACAAAGCCTTCAACGAGGTTTTTGATGGTTTCGCCGGTGTACGCGTGTACGTCGACGAATTTGTGGAGGGACCAGGGCTGAGCATGATGAGAGGCTGCGATTAGAAACAGCTGAAAAAGCAGGCCTTACCTTCAATGCATCCATATGTCGCTTCGGCCAACAAGAAGTGCTCTTTTTGGGTGACATCATTAGCGACAAAAGTATTAGGCCGAATCCTGATCTTGTTGGCGGTTTTTTGAAAATGCCAAGACCTCAGGACAAATTGGCTGTCCAAAGGCTACTGGGAGTAGTTAACTACATCAGCAAGTACCTACCAGCTCTCTCACAGCGTACCTCTACTTTACGTTCTCTCATGAAACATGGCACCATCTTTGATTAGACGTCAAACCACGAAAGCGAATGGCAGGCTATATGCCCGGATTTAAGTAATGCCCCGGTGCTCGCTATATTTGATCGAAATCGGGAGACAAAGGTAACTGCATATGCCTGTCAAAGTGGGGTCGGCGCGGCACTTCTGCAACGTCATGGAGACTGCTGGCAGCCGGTAGTCTACGCGTCGAGAGCTTTAACAGAATCGGAGCAAAGATATTCACAGATTGAAAAAGAGGCTTTGCCTTCAGTTTTTGGTTGTGAAAAATTCAATAATTTTGTTTATGGCCGCACCATCACCCTGGAGAGTGATCACAGTCCGCTGATAGACATATCAAAGAAAGGCATAAGCGATATGCCACCCAGAGTGCAACGATTTTTCTTGAGATTGATGCAATATGATTACACGCTGATGCACATTCCTACTAAACAGATGGCCCTTGCTGATATGATGTCCCGATCACCTGTTCCTGGAATCAAGGGAGCTGCAGGCACAAGTGACGTCGAGATCCATGCCGTCACGGTCGTATCAGCGCTCGTAAAAGAAACGACAGCTAGAAAACTTGAACAGGAAACAGCTCTCGATCCATATTTTGACACAGTGCTAAGAAAGCTTGCCAAGGGAGAGCCTGTCGATGGCCCCCCCAAACCGGTGGCCACCGAGCTATCCGTAGTAAACGGCATACTATTGAAAGGCACTAAAGTGGTGATACCAACAAGCATGCGTAGCGACATGTTGAAACGGACCCACGCAGGCCATCTTGGCCAAGTAAAGTGTAAAGCTAGAGCAAGACAAATGGTTTACTGGCCGAATATAAACTCGTAAATTCAGTCCTTGATCGAAAGATGTCCAACTTGCAACACATACGCTTATAAGCAGCCATCGGAGCCTTTAATAATGCAACCAATGCCTACTCAGCCATAGTACTGCATCGGTGTCGATCTCTTTCAGTACTCGGGAAGACATTATTTGTGCGCCTATGACTTGATGTCCAATTTCCCTGAGGTGGAGCTACTGCCCGATACAACAGCCAGTACCGTCATCGATAGACTGAGTGCAATATTTTCAAGGTACGGCATACCAGCCGAGGTTTCTACTGATAATGGCCCACAGTTTAGCAGCCAAGAGTTCATTATTTCCACAAAGCGTTACGACTTTGAGCATGTGAAATCAAGCCCGCAGTACCCGCAATCAAATGGGCTCACAGAAAACGGTGTACAAGTTGTAAAATGTATCCTAAAGAAAACAAAAGCTCCAGGAGAGTGTTTCTGGCTGGGCTTGTTGAATTACAGGGAGAGTCCTGTTGAAGATGGATGGTCTCCGGGCGAACTCTTGCAAAGAAGGCGGCTGCGCACACCATTGCCGGACTTCAATTCAGTGTCAGCAACGCTCGACAAAAGCACCGGCAGACAAGTCATCATAGGTGCAGCCTACCTGGCCTCTGCGACAATGACGTGGTTCGCTTGAATGGGACACCATGGCCAACGAAAGCCAAAGTGATTGGATCAGCCGGCCCACGGTCCTTCTACGTACGCACAGAGAACAGCACCATGCCGAGGCACAACCGTCGGCACCTTTTGGCGACGAAGGAACCATATAGTGTGGGTTCATCAGATGAAGAAGATTTTGCCAACAACCACATCCCATTTCAAGGTGAGGCGTCATCGACCACCGCAGCCTCGCCTGCGGAAGCTCAGCAGCCGTAGCCTCAACCACTGAGACTCAGTCAACAACAGACACGGCCGCCAGAGCATCTAGGTTATGACCAGCAGTTCCAGCAGACAAGCCAGCGGCATTAATTTCGTCAACTGTTTGGAAGGAGGATGTATCATATCTGATGAAAGCACATGTGCTACCTACATACATGATTGCCTCGTGTGTATTGCTAGCCCTCACTTTTTCTAACCCTTTCCACCTTCGACTATATCTAGCAACGCAGAATAAACGATAGCATTCACTTGTTTCTCGACAACCCAGCTGTCCAGTCTGTTCATTCCACACGCGAATGAAACAAGTACCAATGAGGGAGGAAGATTAAAATCACCAGGCCGTCGATCAAGATCGAGGCCGCGAAAAAGAAGCAAACGCAGGAACAAAAACGCCCCCATCCCTGCGCAGAAGAGCCGTAGTCCCAGTCAGGAGACATCCGCTTCTATGTCAACAATATGCAACAACAAGAACGCCTGGAGCAACGGCCCACCAAAGAGTGTAGGTTGGAGTACCGACGATCCAGGGCAAACCAGCAAAGCGGCAAGTACTCAGCCAGCATCCAACACCTAACAAGGGGGCAAGACCAGGAACCGGTCAACATCCCGGACTCGAGGCGGCCATTTCAGATCCAGTTCGAGATCAAGGACGCAGCCACCGGCCAGACCTCAAGACAATGAGGTGAGGGAACAGACAGAGCTGGTAAACTCTTTACAGAAAGAGTTGGCTTCGACCAACAAACAGATAAGGCAACTGAAAAACAATTCCAATTCGACCTTTACCCCAACCGCGGCTGAGGAACAAATGGCATGCGCTCACAGTGAGGTAACTAACTTGGAAACTGACAGAGGAGAAAAGTGCAGCGCTTCTAGCCCAGCGCCAGAAATTGCCACAGAATAAAAACGAGAAAAAGTAAAAAAGAACTCGACACTCAGAATAGTCAAGCTAGAAACTGCAATAAGCGCGCGCTTCAAGGAGCTAGAAGCCAAACAGGCTGAGTTTCAGGCATCTACTGAGGCTCGCCTCACCAGAATCGAAGCCGCGATTGAAAACATGGTGGCAGGTCTTAATCAGCTCAAAGTAGCTAACACAGGCACACTGACACAGCAGCAGCAACAACACAAAAGCCCTGTTGCCCAGTTACCACTGCTAGTTAGAGGCGAGAGCCCTAACAACAATACTAGCTTAGATCAACGACCCCCAGCGGGAGGCCCAATAAGAACACACGGACCACGTGCAGAAACTCCTAAGCATTCATGATGGCCAGCGATCAAATTGTGATATGGCAATGAAACTGCGGAAGGTTCCGAGCTAAAAGACGTGATCTCGAATATAGAATCCATCATTCTACATTCGAACTTGATGTTATTGTGTTACAGAAGTCTGGCGTAAACGCAAAGCTTCTTGGCTACACAACCTTCAACACGACAGTGGCGGAAGGCGTTACTCCCTCCACGGCACTCATGATACATAGAAACCTCACCACTAACGCGATACATCTCGCAATTAAGGATATAGCCTACAACTATGTAGAAATCCTCCCCAAGAAGAAAACTTACCCCACCCTATACATCCTAAACACATATCATCCACCAAAGAACAGAGGCATCATCGCCTCCAAGCTTATTGTAAAGGCGCAGAAACATGCCAGAAGCTCACCACTCATCATAGGTGACTTCAAAGCTCACCATGCGGCATGGGGCTATAAGTCTTGTGACAAGAAGGGTACCAGCCTAGGGACAACCTCACTAGAGCTGGGCTAAACCCTCCTCACAGACCCCGAGCGCTCCACCCGAGTAGGTAACAGCATCTGTCGAAACAGATCACCTGATCTAACATTCATCAAAAACATAGAATTCACCAAATGGGAAAACACAGAAATTAATGCAGACAGCAATCCTTAGATCATAGCCACCACATTCTCACCTTTTAGGTAAAATAAAGAAAGGAAAATTCAGAGTGAAACATACCAATTGGGACACTTTCAGAGACATTAGAAATAAGAGAGAACCCACAGAACTCACAAACTGGGAAGAATGGACATCCACTCTAATCGAAGACGCGAACAGGGCCACCACTGAAGCCGATATTGAGGAGGATCACCCGTCCCCTGACTCACGGCTTATACACCTGTGGGAGGCTAGGGAAAGTGTCCAGAACAGATGGATGTCACAAAAACACAACAGAACCTTACGAAAGAAGATTGCTCAAATATACAAAGAAGTAGACAATTATACACAAGCTTTGGGTGAGAACATTGGCACCAAATGTGTGACCGGCTCAATGGCCAATCAGCTAACAAAAACTCCCGATTTCTAGTCAGACACCCGATAGATCCCGAACAAACTAAATCTAACGCAAGTAAGAACCTGCAGAAACTCATTCATTCCTATTCTGGGGAGGAGAATCAGCCACATCACTAAACTATTCAACACTTACTGGGCTGATGAAAAAGTTCGGCCTAGCGGGAAACATGCAACCGTCACTTTTATTCCGAAACTGAGCAGGAAGTTAGAACTGGGAAACCTTCGACCAATTTCTCTCACCTCCTGCTTAGGCAAGGTCATGGAGCATATCATATTAATCTGACTCAACAATTACATTGAAAAAAAGCATCTGCTACCTGACACCCTAATCGGCTTCAGAGAGTGTCTATCAACACAAGATATTATGCTTCAACTGCAACAAGACATCCTTGACCTGCGCAGGCCCAGTACGAGCCACTCTGACCATACTGGGCCTGAACGTCAGTAAACCTTTTGACAATGTCGCACATCAGGCCATCTTAAATGATTTATCTCAGTTGAACGTGGGCGAAAGAACGTTCGTCAACATTTCCAACTGTCTCAGAGAAAGAACGGCCACCATACAACTGGGTGAAATGTGCGGTCAAAAGTTTACGCTAGGCACAAGGGTAACCCCGCAAGGTACCGTCCTCTCGCCCCTACTCTTAAATATCACCATGATGAACTTACCACAACAGCTAAACAGCATACCACATATCAAACATGCCATATACACGGACGATGTTACAATCTGGACAAACAGTGGCTCGGATGGTGCGATAAATGACGCGTTACGAGAGGAAGCCAACGTTGTGCAAGAGTATGTTAGACACAACGGGTTAACATGCTCCCCCTCAAAATGCGAACTCGTAATCACTGGAAGTAAAGCCAAAAAGACGCCAGGCCCAGACACCCAACAACAAGCACCGATAGAAATTATGTTGGAAAACGGGCCGGTTCCTCAGGTTTTGACCATTAGAGTGCTGGGTATACTTATTCAACATAACACGCAAAATACCATGGCCCTCACAAAATTGCAGAACACCGCCAAACAAATTGATGGACTGCCCAGGAGAGTGGCCAACACACATAGAGGCATGAAGGAGATGGACTTGTGTAGGCTCATTCAGGCCTTTCTAATCAGCCACATAGTCTACTCTTTCCCCTATTATCATCTATGGAAATCAGACAAAGATAAAATTGAAGCTATAATTCGACAGGCATACAAATGGGTCCTAGGTTTACCTGTTTATACCAGCACCGATAAGCTCCTCCAACTTGGAATGCATAACACCCTAGAGGAGCTGATCGAAACACACAGTACAGCACAAATAACACGATTTTCAAACACGATGACGGGACTACATATCCTGCATAAACTGAAAATTCAGCCCATACACACCACGGGAGGCAGAGCACCACTACCTCTCACGATCAGACATTACCTACAGATCAAACCAATACCCAAAAACACCCTGGCAGGCAGACACGACGCCAGGAGAAAAGACAGAGCAGATAGGCTAAGTGAAAAGCACAAGCAAGGCCAAACCGCGGTCTTCGTTGATGCCGCTAACCAGGGACACAACACATGCACCCTGAGTGCCGTGGACGGAGAACTTAAAATCGTAAATGTAGCTCCACTAGAGTTGCATCGATCAAAGAGGCCGAAGAAATGGCCATAGCGCTGGCCGTTATGCATCCAACTACCCACACTGTCCTTAGCGACTCTAAGAGCACTATTCTCAGCTTTGTAAAGGGAAGTGAGGAACTAAATACAGCCAAGGTCCTGAGAAACTTCAATCACAATGATAGAACTAAAATCAGTCTGGTTTGGGTCCCCGCTCACTCGGGAAACCCCGGTAATGAGGCAGCGCATCAAGTGGCCCGAGGGTAAGCAAACCGGCTCGCGCTTTCTTCGGAACCGGGCTCCCCGATGGGAGAGGCAGTGACCGCCTATAATGAACTTACAGATATGTATAAAGATGGCACGAGATTATATCCCATACCGCACAGCAACCTCACGAGAGCACAGGCCTCCAAAGAATTCAAACGAACAGCCTAACCACTCCTCACCGCTTAGCGATATTCACAAGAGGAGAGGTTGACTCAACATGCGAAAAAATGCCATAGCAAACCAAAGTCACATCCTCTAGGAGTGCGAGGGCCTTCCCCCACCCAGAGAGCTTCTGCCAGCTCCCTCCGAAACGACGTGGGAGACCTTAATACGGTCCCCTGACGAAAAACAGCAGAAAGCAGTCGCTGCATGGGCACAAGAGGTCACCGCAGACAAGCGGCCAGCTCGAAACCCATGAAATCTCTTCAAATAAAGTTGTATCCTCCTCCTAGCCATAATGTGTTCTTGCATGCAGTTGAGCAACCCTGTCCACGAGGATGGGACGGGTCACATGAACTGCGAGATGTCCGACTGCTTCTCGCTCCAGCTGTCTGCATGGGGCATAGCAAGCAGTGTTCTCTGATGAATTTACAGGACATTCCTGAGCAAAATGCGAAAATCTTGTGCACACCACTTTATCCCGGTTTTCTCAATCGAGACAAAATCGGCGCGTATGGCCGTAGGTGGTGCAATACGTATACAGGGAAATGTGTTCGTCCTCGACCACGCATACCGACGTCCAACCAATCCACAATCTCTGTTTAGTTTATATTTTTCTAAAATCCTGCAGAGCCAATTCTACGATGATTGAGTTATTTGTCCCTCTTTCCCGGAAATGTGTCTTTGCTGAAGACATTTACAAATTTAAATTTATGTCCTGATTGCGGTCGTTAATTTCCTGTATGAGTCTTGTCGAGGAAATTTCAGAGTCAATTCACTCCCATCAGTTTTACGTGTGGCTTTTTTTTTCGGGTGTTCTTACCGAATGAGCAGAACGCGTGACAGGAGTGTTTTCAACTGCTATTTTTAAATTGTCAAGAGAGTTACGATTGAGAGCTAGGACAGTAAGGGCCAAACCTCATAACCGCGAAAATGCACGCGACAGCGACGAGCGACATGACGTAGATCGTCTTCGCACGATCAGTCGCTAGCGCAGGCAAACCTCATTTACGCGACGGCTTCGGCGAGCGAACTTCACTGTTGCTGGCATGAGGCCGTCTACTCGCACCAAGAAAACCGCGTAGTGAGCGATGTGCAACTTAAAAATAAGATATATTGTTGTGTAATGGAACGGAAAGTGTTTATGAATGCCTTGCAGCACTTTTTTTATATGGAAATGCGTAAAAATTGCGTTATTTCTTGTTGCCCACACGTGACTTGGGCAGGGTCACGTGCAGTGAATCCTTGGCGCATCGGCGAAGCAAACTACTTGTGTAGTCTTTGTCTGCGTTGTTTTGCTTGCGTTCGTCAATTTTATTCATTTTCAACATCTTGAAATGGAAAGGCAAAGGAAGATAGCTGCTCTGAAGCTGCTCATCATCCTTAAGAGACGGCGAGCTTTCTTGAAAAAGTACTGGGTCCGGCCGACATGGGCAAATCGAGCAGGTGAAAGAGAGTTTTTCACAGCGGTAAGTGCTGTGAGACAACCGCATCATAGTTGTGGAATTGAATGCATGTTTGCTGTATTTTGCAGATGAAAGAAATGAAGAACGTTGACGAGTCACTGTTCTACTCGTTTTATCGAATGTCGCCAGCTACTTTTGGCGTGCTGCACAGCTTGGTGAAGGAGAAGCTCACGAAGAACCAATGCCCCTCGAGGGAACCCATTTCTTCTGGGGAGCGCCTCGCGCTGACTTTGAGGTAGGACCAGTTTGACTGCGTGTACGTGCCTGTACAGCTTTTCATTTTCCAGGAAGTGAATGTTAGTGATGTGCGCTCGTTATACTTGAAAGTATTGTGCAGGGCGTGCCTGGATTGTCGTGACACACTTCCCTGCATTTACATTGATTTGTATTACAGGTACCTGTCATCGGGTATGCTGGTGAGGGACGCGGCCATGGCATTCCGTGTGTGCATTGAGACGGCGCGGAAAATCATTCATGAAACCTGCACCCTGCTGTGGGAAGTCTTGTTTCCTGAATACATGAAGGTATGCATACAGCGTCGAGCATCTATATGCATTTGGGTGCTTTGTTTCATTCAAAGTTGAATGACATAACATTGATATGGTTGAGTAAATTAAAGCACATATCATGGTACGGAGTTTGTGCCCCTAAGTGATGTAATATCTTATTCCATGCACAGGAAAGGGTGGGCCCATAATGTTAAAAAGGCAGGAGTGCATTCACCTGGTTATGTTTGTAACAACATAGTGTATAACTTGAAATTGCTGCTTTTTCAGAAACCAACAGAAGAAGAGTGGCAGGAAATCGCTGCTGGGTTCTGCAACCGTTGGCAGTTCCCAAATTGCGTTGGAGCGGTCGACGGCAAGCATATTCAAATTAAATGCCCCCGCAATGATAGGAGTTCGTACTTCAATTGCAAGGTAAGCAGCAGAAAATTGCATCAATGCATGTGGAATGTGTGCTGCTAAAGGGTCATCTCCTTTATCAATAGGAGTATCCCAGACCTCAGTACAAGATTATTGTGATTTGGTGCCTAATGCATGCTAGGCAGTTTACAGACCAAAGTTTTCACCTTATTTTTCTGTAACTATCAGTAATACAGCAAAGTGTTGTGTAATATAAGTAGTTATGATGGCAAGTACTTTTGTGACCGTTGTTTCACTGCTTTCAGGGAACCCATTCCATTGTATTGATGGCTGTGGTCGATAGCCAATACGTGTTCAGGTTGGTGAATGTGGGTGCACCTGGAAGGTTCAGCGATGGGGGAATTTCGCAAGATTCTTCCATCGACGAGCGACTGCATGAGGGCGAGCTCAGCCTACCTCAAGCAGCCATGTTCTTAAGGTCAGGAAGAGTTTGTCCTCATGTGTTTGTTGGCGATGAGGCCTTCCAGTTGCGGCCAGACTTCATGAGGCCACTACCAGGGAGCCGGAGTGTACCTGCGGAGGTGATCTACAACTACCGCCTTAGTCGTGCAAGGTCTGTACCCAGCGCTAAAGAACTCTGTTCTGTCCTTTAAGCTCAATTGTGTCCTTTCCTCTTACATCTTCAGTGTAGATCAACTAACGTGTGGCAAACAAATGTATTTCAGGTGGTTTCATATGCCATTTCCTCGTGCAAAGTTTGCTGCAGCCAGGAAGACCCCTTGTAATCAGTTCAGCATCAATATGAAATCTAGCCTTAGTTCTGCTTAAGTTATGAAGTGCAAGTACTGAAGAGCACCACCCTCAGCGCATGCTTGTCTGAAGCGATGATTTCCTATTTATCAGAGTGATTAGTACTTTAAAAAAGCAAAAACTTTCCTGTATAAAGAAATGTGCTAATAATTTTTTAATAATGTATCACTGCACCTTGAATAGGCAGGTTATGGTAGATGTATACTGCTTGCTATTACTGTAAGTTTCCTGCTCTAGGGTACGCTACAACAGAAAAGTTTTTTTTTTTTTACAGGCGCTGTGTGGAAAACGCCTTCGGCATTCTTGTCTCTCGCTGGCGGATCTACGAGAGGCAAAAAAACTTGGAGCCAGAGAATGTGGAGGCCGTTGTGAGAGCAACATGCATGCTGCACAACTTCTTGTCATCCAATGCTGCATCAACGTACTGTCCTCCTGGCTATGCGGATTTTCAAGACACCTTTGGAAATGTGAGCGGTGGTGCTTGGAGACAAAGACCGAGAAGCACTACAGTGTTTGGACTCGAAAAGCCAAAGGCCCGCAACTGCTCTAAAGTGGCAAGCGCAGTGCGGCAAGAGTTCGTGAAGTATTTCAATGAAGAAGGCCAAGTGCCTTGGCAATGGAAGCTGCCCGGAGTTGCCCCGCGTCAACCTTGAATTAACAACTCATGCCTGTGCACCGACCGCTAAGAAATTCAACACAAACAGCCGTTTTTAGAGCTATCCTTCTTGATGCTTTGGCAGTGAGGCCCTGCAGTGATGATCTCCTTGTTCACAACCCCTCTTAGATATTGTTACACGACATCGGCAACGAAAGAGCATCATAAACGACGAAAACGATGAAAGCGACCGTGCTCGTGTTGTTGTTGCTGCTGTTCTTCCATCTTGGCTGCAGCTGCCTCTGACTCTCCCTGTATATTTTGTAAATATATTTATTTAATTCATTCTCTCAGCCTTGTGACAATATATTTAGTGTTTTGCATTGGACTGTGGTGACAGTGGGAACAGCTGCAGGCATACATAGCTCGTGCAAGCTTTTTGAGGTGGGTTTAAGTACACAGATTCAGGACAAAACTTTATGGCACTTTTCCTTGAAAAACAAGGACAAGGAAATACGGTATGGTTAACAATGCACAGCAACACATATGAATAAAATAAAAAGACTAGTGAATGTGGTATGGTCAACATTGCACAGCAGCACATAGGAATAAAATAGGGATATAAATTGACTTATAAATATTATCACAATGTATCACTTGCACTCTGGTAGTGTAAAATAGAAATATATCCACACATCTACAACAAACACATTGCTCAGTTTACAACTCTTGTAAGAATTGTGTATGCATGTGTAAACTCATAAGTTATACCACATCCATAAAAGTTTCTTCAAATGAACACCTTAGTGACTCATAACAGCATGGAAAAAAATTCAGGCACTTGCTGAATGTCTTGAACAAACAAAATCAATTTGCAAATGTGTTAAGGTGCACATATTATGCATACCACTAGTATCTGAAACATCACAGTGCTGACAATATGACCACAAAAACTCATACAATGACTAGTATTATGTGACACATTGCGCAGCAGTAGAACCTGTCCTGGTTAGTTACACAGTGTATAAGACATTGAGCAACATATGACCACGCCGACGTTATCACAGAATGGGAAAAATGAGTTTGTACTCTTATTGACAACCGACTGACTATGAAACTAACGAATATCGTTGAGATAACATATAAAGCAATATATGAATTTTACAACAGTTGACTGTTGAGCAAGTTGGTGTTTTGAAGTACAACCCGTCGTGAAAACTGAACTGTACAGGACACACGAGAAAGAACAGACACGAACACTTGACGTACAAACCATCGTGAGAGTGTTCTCGTTCGTTCCTTTTCGTGTGTGCTGTGTTGTTGCGCTCTGTTATACCTCATCCATAAAAGTTTCTTCAAATAAACACATTAGTGACTCATCACAGCATGGAAAAATTGCAGGCACTTGCTGAATGTCTTGGAACAAACAGTCAGTTTGCAAATGTGTTAAGATGCACAGATTATGCATACCACTAATATCTGCAATATCACAATGCTGACAATATGACTACAAGAACTCATAAAATTACTAGCAATAAGTGACACGTTGTGCAGCAGTAGAACATGTCGTGGTGCATTACACAGAGTATGGAACACTGCGCCAACATGTTACCACGTCACCGATGTTATCACAGAATGGGAAAAAATGAATTTGTACTCTTAATGACAACCGAACGACTATGAAACTAAGGAATATAGGTGAGGTAGCATATGGCACAATATATGAGCATTGCAACAGTTGACTGTTGAGCAAGTTGATGTCTTGAAGTACAAACCATCGTGAGAGCTGAACTGTACAGGACATGTGAGAAGGAACAGACAAGAACACTTGACGTACAAACCATCGTGAGAGTGTTTTCACTTGTTCCTTCTCGTGTCCTGTGTAGTTGCATTCGCAAGATGATTTGCATACTGTGCAATGTTCGTGTACTTGAAAGAACACCAGGCGGTTGAAATTTTCAGAGCCCTCCGCTACAGCGTCCTTCTATAACCATATCGTGGTTTTGAAATTTTAAACCCCAAATGCTACTATTATTTACTGGGCAAGCATGAACTACTGGGCCAGTTGGTAAAATTCTTGACCGAGGTGCACGAAAGAAATTGCAGCACAAAAGGAAGACACCTAGACACAGCACACTGTCTGTGCACTGTCTAGGTGTCTTCTTTTTGTGCTCCAATTTTTTTCGTGCACCTCAGTTGAGAAAAATGCTATCGTTAGAGAATAAGTGAGCAACAGAAAAAAACTTAATCAACTGGCTGTATTACAGTTACTGGGTTCAGAAACTGGGTAACTGTCTGCAGTAACTGTAATTGCATAACATCTACAAGGTGCGGAGGCACACGTCTCGATTTCTCAGCCAGAAATGCACCGAAGCGTTCATGTTCATCGGGCTTTTCTGTGATAAACTTCGACAGTCTTTCAATTTCCTCATCATATTTGGAAGGCTTCGGTTTTTTTTTTTTGGTGGTGGTGGTAAACCCAAACTCTCGTCCCGCCTTGGTGTTTGTGTGGTGGCAGTCCCGTGATTTCCAGGAAGCTCTTTCTCATCACACACGCCTTCAAGAATACACTCTGGTGCCAGCACATTAGGTGCAGTCTCCCTGGAAGGCAGGGGTTCCACGTTCTCACTTGTCCTATAAGGTTATACATAGTATGTCTCTTAGCACAATTTTCAACATGCAACACCAGCTTTTGAGCAGCGACATCTCTAAATATTGTATTTATCTTCATTCACGCCTTTATTTAGAGTAAACTAATATGCATGAGCGTTTGGCATAAAAAAGGGTCGATTACAAACTTACGGCCTCCCTTCCATTGTCTCTTTTAGAAACAGGAGCCTACTAAAAAAATGCCATTTAGTGGGCTCGTCTAATTCATCGTTGGCAGGTGCCCCGCTCTTCAGTGCACGTGTCCGCTCCTTAAGGACACACCTAAAGGTGTCTCGAAGGTTCTTCCATCTTGCCTTCACTTCAGCAACTGCACATAAATCGAGGAAAGTTGTACACCATGCCAGCACACAACGGCCATGCAGAAGTTTTGGCGCTAATGTCGCTTGTACACATATTGCAAAACACAACTCACCAGTGGATCCCATCACTGTTGCAACGTGCCGCCAAGCCGCGTCAGCGACGGCGCGGGACTTGTAATTTCGGTCGCGCAGATCCCATAGCGGACGTTCTCGTTCGATCCATCAATGAGGCGCTCATTGTAGGCGTCGCGCTCATCGCCGTTGGCCATGTTGTTGTGAGAGAACGCTGAAAAGCACGTGAAAACAACCAAGAGTACGTCACTAATGTATATCTTTTTCCGTTTTTTTTTTATTGGCTGCTTGAGCCCAGCACTTCCGGGTGATGAGCGACGGTTTCCAAATCTGGAGAACCGAGCGATCGCGCGAAAACGAGCACGATCACGTCGCGCGAACGCCCTGTTTCGTCGCTCATAGCGTCGCTCGTCGCTGTCGCGTGCATTTTCGCGCTTATGAGGTTTGGCCCTAATTCCCAATCGTTTCTGTCTCAAAGTTCCCTGGCCTATGCCCGCCTCTCCAGGGTAAATATTGCTTTTTCAAAACGGAGCGGACATCCTTTGCAGGAGTCCGTGTCTCACTTACCGGTGTTATGAACGCTACGTGTGTTGTAACTGGTTCCGGGCGGTTCTGCACCCCCTTTGGAATGTCTGAGCCTTGAGGGGGCCCCCGCCAACCTAGCGGCTCCGAGAGCGTCGGTGGTGCGCCGGCGCCGTCACGGCGGCCGGCCAGGACGTCTGCGAAAAAACGGCCAGGTGCGGGTGCGCCCGAAGTGCCACTCGAACTCCGATTTCCGCCACTTCACGGCGACCTTCTTCCAGCTGTCTTCTGAGTTCGTGGACCACTCCATCCCTCCATGCGGTGGAAGCCTGAAACTCTGCACAGGATTTAACCATGTCATTCGTCTCGGTAATGATTAATGCTCTTTGGGTGTTTGGAATTTTCGTTCCGTCTTTTTTCGATTCAGAATCAAATTTCAGAATAAAATTTTATTGTTACTATGAAGTAAAGTCATTACAGACAGTATACAGAAGGAGGTCCCATAGTCGGAGACTGAATTGGGACCTCCTGTGCATGATGAACATAAAAACAAATAAAACATAGCTTCGACAGGAAGGGAAAAATTCCAATAATCATAATGATATGGGTGATCAAGCACATTTCATAATATAAAGAAATCATGTAAACACGAGATGTAAAGAGAAAAAAGAAAAAATATATATAAATATATACACACATATATACACACATACATACATGTGTGAGAGCATGCTTCAGCGGCTATGAGAATGAAGTGCTACGTGTTGTATTGGTTGACAAAGAGCTTTTTAAATTCTTTTACAAACGAGTGTGGATTCATTACTTTTAAGATGGATGGAAGTGAATTCCATATGGAAAGTGAGCTAAAATGAGCGGTTTGTTTGCCATAGTTAGTCCGGGCTTTCGGTAAGATGAAGTTTTTGTGGCAAGCAAATCTAGTGTTGTTGGTATTGACAAGTGAGGAGGATGGGATGATGGAAATGGGAAATGGCTCATTGATATGCTTGGATAAGCATATGACTAGATTATACTTGACCATATCGCGCACTGTAAGGATGTTGTAGCTGTAGAATAGTTGTTTTGAATCGGTGTAATGTGAACTAGAAGTGACTATTTTAATTGCTTTGTTTTGAACAGTCTGTAACGGTGCGAGGTGAGTGTTGTAGGTAGTGCCCCAGGTAGTTATAGAGTAGTTGATGTGAGAATGAATAAATGCGTAGTATAGTGACAAGAGAATGGAACGTGAAAAAAAAGGGCGAGACCGAATGAGGATGCGTATACCATAAGACAGCTTTTTCTTGACATCTAAAATATGAGAGTGGAATTTTAAGTTTCTATCTAGTTTGACGCCCAAGTAAACACAATCATTACTAGCGTGGATCGAATGATTTGGGATACTAATTGAGGGATCCGTTACTAGCGATCGCTGATGTGATGAAAAGAGAATGAATTGGGTTTTTTGAGGATTGAACTGTAATTTGTTTAGCTTACACCAGTGTAGTATATTGCAAAGATCTGTGCTCAGCTTATTTATTAAACAGTCTATGCTATAATCGGAACTAAAAATCGTCGTATCATCAGCGTAGAGCAAATATTTACAGTGTATGATAAAATTTGGTAGATCGTTGATATAGATTAAAAACAAAAGTGGGCCCAGAATGGACCCTTGTGGTACTCCTATGTTCGTTGTTGTTTGTTTGGAGTAGGTACCGGAAATACTGACCATTTGGTTTCGATTAAGGAGATAACTGCGAATAAATAACAGAGCAGGACCACATATTCCCATTGCTTCCAGTTTTATGAAGAGTATCTGATGGTTAATAGTATCAAAGGTTTTTGTTAGGTCAACAAAAACAGATCCAGCTAAACTGCCATCGTCAATAGCCTGCTTTAGAAATTCAGTAAGATATAGTAAAGCGAAATCAGTAGAATATCCTGTTCGAAAACCAAACTGAAAATCAGTAAGAATGCAAAACTTTCGAAGGTAATTAGTTAGGCGCTTTTCAAATAATTTCTCAATTACTTTGCAATTACTTTGCTGATTCGGCACTAATGAGCTGTGACCTGTGTCCAGAGCGCGGCTAAACCTGCGTCGATCAAACCTCCCGACGGCGACGTACGCCCCATGAGGGGCACCGACGACGCAAGGGATCGCTCTGGACGCATCGCGCGGCGCGGCAATAAATTTGTCAAGTATCGTCCGGCACGAAGTCGGGCGACAATACGCGATCAGAACCTGACTCCAGTGTTGGGGGGGGGGGGGGGAGCCCCCGAAGTACTGGGGCCCGCCTCAGACATATGTGCCGAAAGAGCCAGTTTCGGCTCAGCGATGGCACATACCCGTAAGGCCGGCCATGATGGCCATAGAAAACAATGGGGCCAAAACGAGAGCTGTTAAAATCAAATGAAATACCATTTCCAAAATCAAACCGACGCGTCCAATGGAGTCCCTATGCGTTTAGAAAAAAGACCTACTAACATTTAGAAGCGTAGAATCGAAATAACTCACCTTTTCCCGAAATATAGCAGGAGCCGAGCGAACGCTGACCAGGCAGAAGCGCGAGCGGGCTCGCGCTCTCCGCCCCGGCTGACGTGGTGTGCCGCACTCATGCCACGGTCGCCGGCGAGCACGTCGAATGACGCCGATTTCGTGCGCGAATGGGCGCTACTTGGCTTCACCGGAGTGCCACCACCCACCCCGCCGAAAACGGCGAAGATCCGAGCGGCGCTTCCCACTTTGCCGTCGGCGTCTCGAACTCCGCCCTGGCTGACGCGGTTTGCCGTACACGTGCGACGGTCGCCGGCGAGCGCGTCAAAAGACGCCGATTTCGAGCGCGAATGGGACCAATTAGGCTTTGCCGGAGTGCCGCCACTCACCGCGCCGAAAACGGCGAAGATCCGAGCGGCACTTTCCGCTTCTCCGTCGGCGTCCCGAACACCGCCCCGGCTAACGCGGTTTGTCGTACTCAGCGACGGTCGCCGGCGAGCACGTCGAAAGACACTGATTTCGAGCGCGAGTTGGCACCCTTTGGCTTGGCCCGAGTGCCGCCACTCACCCTGCCGAAAACAGCGAAGATCCGAGCGGCGCTTCCCGCTTTTCCGTCGGCGTCCCAAACACCGCCCCGGCTGACACGGTTTGCCTTACTGGTGAACAGGTTGGATAATGGCGCTTTGGCGTGCTGCTGCGACCTCGACCTTCTCCCTCGTGGGTCGAGTTTTGGAGCACCTGTTCCATCCCTGTGAACCCCCGCCACTCTTGCTTTTTTTTAAAGGGGTCATGAAACGCTCTCTATAAATCGATATGGTGAAACCGCCGGCCTCCACACGCACTAAGTAGGTGACGTCAGCTTAAGTAACGCCACGGCCGCTGGATCAAAGCGCACAGGGTGCGGCCTGCTGCGTGCGCCTGAAACAGCGGGAGAGGCCAAGTTCATTCACCTGCCGCCGCGGCGCCACCGGTCAAGGCCAATGAAAAGCGGCGGAGTAGCGGTGTGCGCGCGAATTCCCGGGATGTTTTAACTCGCGACTCTTCGTGCTGCAAGCGGACACTTTGAATTTGATATCCTCTCAGTGCTTTGTTCCACCCTACTACGGGACCCATTCCCTTGTGACAAATGGTTTATCACTACTAAGGGAGACGGAGTAGCCTCGACTAAGCCATCCCGCCCCTGCGACAGTCAGCTTTAAATTCATGCTTATGACAAGTTTGCCCCGTCCTCAGGCCACAGGATTAATACACGTATTTCATATTATTTTACAAAAGAACTTGAAAGAACTTTCAGACCTCTTTTACGGCATTTAACTATAGCACAACGTTTTAGCTTCTCGTTAAAATCACTTTTGAATAAAGGCCATAATTTTATGTTTGCCTTTGTCCGCTGGCGCGACGGTGGATTACATAACCTTCAATTCATTCCAGAGTATTTCAGGAGCTATAATAACTCTAAATTAGCATCCGTCTGCATATTTCCCGTTCGAAGACTGTTGAATGTGAAATTGTCTTCTTTGCTGTGCATGTGGAAATAATGAAAATGCCGGGTATTGTGTTTACAATGAAACGTGCGTTTATTAACTGGAGCTCTACAATCTCTAAAGGATCAGTATATTTTCTAATACAGCAGAACAATTTTGTCTGCATTACAAGGTAAAAAATGGAGGTGTCATGGTCCTCAAAGGCGCAGAACTTTTCTGGAGAGGGGCTTGTGTGCCAGCCTTACAAGACGTTGCACAGTCGCACTCACATTCCCTGCCCAGTTAGCTAGGAGTGGTCGAAGCAGCTTTTAAAAAAAACATCACAGATCTGGTTCGTGTGCTAAAGGCTGCCCGAACCACACCGTAGTGCAGGGCAGGTAACCAAATGTGGAAGGAGGGCTGAGTGAAGAAGTTTACACAGATTTCCACTTCTTCGAACTTCAGTGTCTTTCATCACTTCACTGAATAAGTCACATGCGTGTTTGCAAATTTTCACGATCTCCATGTTGGGATACCGAAGTTGTCTGTTATCGATTTTCTTCACTAAATCGTAGATGCTGCCACACGGTTTCGTCTCTTGCAGGAGAACCTTGCATGATTCACAGGGCAACTGCAAGTAATAAAATAAAGCCAAGTAAAATTTTCATCAAAAGTACTATGCAACAAGTATGTAGGCTTCTTTTCTTACTTCGCTTAGCTAAAGAAAAATATTATCTAAATTTCGTAAGAGTGGGAATGAAACAACCTGCGGCAAAAAGAGTGGCATACACGCATATCTGGTGTCGACCCTTACACTGGTGGCACACCAGCGGGGCGGCACCCGCATCCTGATTCGGGCCGGAACCCTGGCTCCGGACTTACCTGAGTTTTTCTTCACTCGAGGTCAGCTTGGAACCCTGCCCTTGGTTTTTAGTGGCGAAAGGGAGGGCAAAAGGAGAAAATTATGAAAAAGAGGGAGAACTGCTGGTTCGCATATTATAGTTAACATTCGAAGAAGGCGAAAGTGAAGTGAACATTGTTTAAGACTGGCTGGCGCGCTAGCGACGCGTTCGAAAGAATGCAGCAAATAATGCAAAGCGTAAAAATAATCGTCCTTATCTTCGCCTCACATGCATGCGCGATGTATCCGGCCAGGTATACTAGGGGTGCTAGCTCGAGGTCATCCGGCACAGCAAGCCGAACATTCAATACTTCTAGCTCATAGGAAAGCCGCTTGGCACCGAGGACGACCACAAGTGGCACGGCCGCGGTGTTACCTTCTCGGGCTTTGAGTTTTAGAGGTGCATTTGTTTCGGAGCTATGGGGAGCGTTTCCACTCTTAGCAGTTTGGAGGATTCCAACCTAGGGAAAAAAGTGCGTAGGTTACATGGGTGTGCTCTCCAACGGGCACCAAATATACCTTTAACAGCTTTTCGGCTGTGAAGACCGCGGTTCTTGCATCAACTCTATCGTTGCCTCCGTTAAATTGTCGAAAGCAACTGAAGAGGGACTCCACGGGGTCGCTGTTCAAGGCACGGGTCAAGACGTAGCGAAAGCTGGAAAAAAGTTTGTTTGATACCTAAGTCATAACCAGGGGCGGCGCCAGGGTGGGGGGCAAGGGTGGGCTGCCCCCCTATGCCCACCCAAGTGCCCGGAAGCATATATTGAAAACGTAGTAGGAGCAGAGCTAGCTTGCCCCCCCGGAGGAACTCACTTTTCGTGGTTGCCCCCCCAGTAAAAACATCCTGGCGCTGCCCCTGGTCAATACACATATATGTAACTGCGATAAAAATATGAAGGTGAAAAAAGAAAAACCAACTTGTAGTCTAATAGATGTTAAATCAATGCCACAGTTGACCTCGTCGTCATTATCGTTGCCTCGCATGTTTCTTTCGTCATTTTCTTTTTTGTTTTGCCACCAGAAAGCTGAATCTCCTCGATGTACGTGATGAAGTCTACTTCAAGCCACGAAAGACGGTCGTCGTCGATCAAGTAGAATGGTTCTTCCCTTTGACCGCGCGGCTGCACAGCACCAATATTGTGAAGGTCATACCACTTCGACACCATTTTCATGAAGGTGATGGTAGGCAAGCAGTCCTGAAATTCTGTCGCATCAGGGTGGCATTGCGGGTTTTCTTGTAGGAACTCAAGCGTTGCTATTACGACTGGGGAGAAAACTTGCATAGCCCTTGACACTTTGATCTTTTCTAAGTTGTTCGGTTCAACGTGTGACTGTGTTAGGAACCTCACTGGCTTTACGAGTAGCTGTGACTGAATGCTCAGTAGCTTCTTCAAGTACAGTCCACCTTGAATTAGATTATCTCCATCTATCATCTCTCTTTCCACAAGATTATTTCTGAGGTTCTTGATGAGGTGATTCGGATCAAAAGAAAAAAAAAGAGGATCACCTTGTCGCAATGGATGTGGCACTACACGCGCAAGCATTCCGTCCTCGGAAAGGCTCTTGAAGAGCGCAACATTTGACTGGTGATTGTCGGTAACAATCCTCGTTACACGGAAACCCACATCTTCGACTGCCTTCATGACATTCATTGTCATAGAACAAAGTTGCTCACTCCTGAGGCACCGGGTAAAGAAGTACCCAACTGTTATTACATAGGCAGTTGATAGCCCTCCCAGGACGAAGCACAACAACCTGTTCGCCACTTCAGGCGTTGCACATGATTGCTGCTCAGGACCCATGTCAACGAGACCGAAAACCGTATCAAGTTGGCGATCGTACATACCTTTCTGCTGTATCGCCATTTCATCGATGATTAGGGAGCATAAGATTTCTTGTTAGACTTGTAGCACTTGAAACTCTGCGCGGAGGCGTTCTGTTATGAGTGATGTGACGCCTATTTCACCTGTTGAGTGCCCGATGTACTTCTGTAGTGTGGCACGACAAAACAACTTGAACAGGCCTCTTGTTCTCACATACTCGTAACCATTGTTGGAGCACGCTTTCCAGAGGACGCACTCCCTCAGAATTGATTCAGTGTACGCTGGCTTCTTGGAAGCGAAATTCGACACTTGATTCTTGGTAAATTCGGCGGTATTATGGCCTTCGTCTGCGGCTCTTAGTACACTCACAAAACAGGCGATTTCTTTGTTGCTTTCGAAAGCTTGAAGCAGTTCACTAACCGTATCGTGCTGGCTTTGGAGCGTCTGCAGTGACTTACTGAGGCGGGAAATTTTCCGCTGCAGGTGGTTCGTCGTTTTCTTCGCATCCTCTGTCATTAGCTTAAGGTCAAGGTCTGTTTGAGACATTTTATCTGTACATGAACTGGTTTGGCACATACTATCAGCCGGCAATGAACAGTCCCACGTTCCGTCCGAAGACCCGCTTGGTGCGACATGTTTTTGATCTCCGAAGAGATCAGGCTCGACATCTTCATGCCTGCTTTGATCTGGGCCATTTCGTGCACTCTTTTTCGCGCAAGCTGATGAACCACCATCTGGTACTTCTCTTCGAGGCCACTTTCTTATCCTTGGAGCCCTTGGCTTTTGCATATAGGACGGGTAATTGGGGAACACCATCGGGATAGCAGTTGGCAGGAGCATTCGCAGTTTGGTGCCTTTCTTATAGTCATTTTCGGTGAAGTGAAGAGAACAAACCGAAGAGCGGTCACTGGGTACCCACCTCGTTTCTTTTCGGCCAGATCCCTGCCGGGAGATGTTGGTGAGCCATGCTTAACGTCGTTTAGCGCTCGACGGAAATTCATGGTAGCTCAAACCGGGATTTTTCTTTGCGTTCGACGCGCACAGTGGAACACAGCAGTTTTTTGGCATACTAACTGGCCACTCTAACTACCTAGCTGGACTGTGAGGCAGATCACAACAAGCTGAACACGACTATATTTGTTTGGAGCATGTAACCTCATTCCGCGGCGAGAAATTGGCGCGAAAATGCCGCGTTCGCCGTAGCGCGCCCGCGCGTCTCTTGGGTGTGTCCCCTACTACTAGCGCCCCCCGCGAAACTTGCGGCCGCAACTGTCAACAACGCTCGTCCTCCCTCGCCAATGCGCGGCGGCTCCACGCAGCAGGCCGCACCCTGTGCGCTTTGATCCAGCGGCCGTGGTAATGCTTTGCCTATTGAGGAACGCGGAACTCTTCGGTATCCGGGAGTGCGTGCAATTGGGACACCCATCAGCGTCTTTCGCATACGCAATCGGCGCTCACTTGAACTCTGCAGATGATGTCATATTAAGCAGCCTTCTTGTGGAACGCGGATTGTGTATGGCAGACGCCGATGAGCGCCTCCTGCGCGTGTTTGCAGATACCGTAGATTTCCGTGTTCCTCAGTAGGCAAAGCGTCTTAGGTCCACTCGGGCTGATGATATATTTAGCGCCTGTGGTGGCCGATTGTGCCGCATTGCCATTGTAAAGCGACCTTTTCACGACCCCTTTAAAGCCGATAGTCTTTCTTGGTAACCTTCGACGCAAAATTTTTGCTCTATCTGTCTGTCTGTACATTTGTAAGTTTGTCGACTATTAACGGCACCGGGTCCTTGAGACGGTCGACCCCATCCGCAGCGCCGGCCACCAATGTTGCTCAAGGTTTAGTGTTCATACTTGTGCAATTGTCCATTCAAAATCAATTATTGCGCATGTCTGGAGAACCATAACACCGCGTATATGTTGTGTATCTGCGTCTTTTGCTAGAAAAGACATACATAACTAATTTTAATGACCATAGCGCTTATCACGCTGCGCTGACCATGCAACGGTTGCACGAAAAGGTGAGCTTTTCCAATGCTTTGCTTAGACGAGATAGTGGTAGCACCTACCCGTCGCTTTGCGTTCTACACCTTCTCACCTCTGAGACGGCCGCGCACACCTGTCTCACAACCACGCACTTCGTTAAAAAAATTAACAAACAAAAAAACTGCCAGATGGTGCTCATGCCTCACGTTTGACGTAATTTTTCACACGTGATTTGATGCGCTCGTTAATTCGCCTCCGCCGCACGCTCGAGTCACTCTAACGCAGCGTCTCCAGAATACCATTCCTTAATTTTCTTGTGCAGAACATCAAATAAATGTTTTGTTCACTCTCTCCCCACGCAACACTATCGTCTTTCGACGTAATTTGCATTATTAGCATGCAGATACGGGACCAATCAGTCTTTTTTACACGTTCCAAGTGATGTGTACACGCCACCTTCCCTGTCTAAAAAAATAGCCCGTATCTGCATGCTTATTTGCAAATTCTGTCGAAAGACGAGTCTTGCGTGTGGAAAGAGTGAACAAAACATTTATTTGATGTTCTGCGCAAGAAAATTGGGGAATGGTGTTCTGGAAACACTGCGTTAGAGTGCCTCGAGCGTGCAGGGGAGGCTAACGAATGCATCAAATCACGCCACACGTGAGACATGAGCGTCATCTGGCAGTCTTTGTTTTTTTTTTGGTAAATGGAGCGCATGGCTCTAAGAGGGGTCTGCGCGCCTGTCTCAGAGGTGATAAGGTGTAGAACGCAAGGCGACGGGTAGATGCCACCACCGCCTCGTCTTAGCAAAGCATTGGAAACGCTTCCCTTTTCGTGCAAGCGTTACATGGTCAGCGCAGCCTGATAAGCTCTACGGTCCTTAAAATTACTTATGTATGCCTTTTCTAGTAAAAGGCGCACATGCAGAATATATTCGTGTTGTTCCTGCGCGAATTGGCGCTTTTTGGCTTCGCCGGAGTGCGGCTCTCACCGGATGGGATCGGCCGTTTCAAATACCCGATGCTGTTACGAGTAGACAAGCAGACAAATGTACAGACAGACAGACCAAAATTTTTGCGTCGAAGGTACCCAAGAAAGACTATCGTCTTTAAAAAAAGCGGTGTTTCGACAGTTTCCCTTTAGACGCAAGGCATGCACACACTCGTTTGAGTACCTCTTTCTGGTGCCCTGTTGCACGCGCGCCAGTCGTTGCGCATAGCACTGTACGTTCGTTTTCTCCGACACCTCTTTTCCGGCACCCTGTGGCACGCGCGCCGTCCCTACGCACAGCACATCGCACCGCACTCTCGTTCCTTTTTTTAAAGACGCTAATCTTTCTTGGGGACCTTAGACGAAAAAAATTTGGTCTGAGGGGTCTTGGAGTGCAGCAGCACTTCGCTTCGGCTCCGTACCGCGACAGCGAAAATTGCCAATCGCTGGTATCTCGAGTGCTCTCAACAACACGAACGCCTTCATACAGGTGAGCGCTCTCCACTAACCCCTCTTGAGGTTTCGGCGAGCCCCAGGAGGGCCACCAGGCCCAAAAAACCAGGCCCCGTCGCACCACCGCCGTGCTAGGCCTTGCGACGCGCCGCGCCGCAGCCTCCTCACCTTAGGCCAGCATGGAGGTTCGAGTACAAGGCACGGACATGGACCCAAGCCAGTATGACCCTCGGGACTAGACCCAAGTCCTCAGAGCCCAGGCAAACCTCCGAGAAACACGAAACGCGACCCACGGTACGAACGCCGATCCTTCTGTGCGAGAGACGCCGAGCCAGTCGCGCGAGACTCCGCAGACCGCCACAACTCCCGGGCTACAGAGCTCTTCGACGCAGCTGCGCGTTCTCCATACAACCGCCCAAAAGATCAAGCAACTACCGCCCCTTCCACCCGACGGATTTAAAGTGGTGTTCCGCTCCCAGGGAGGCCTTGACCTTACGACGCTCCAGCCACGCTACCTCCTCACCGCTCTCATGCAGGCCGCTGCGCTGACCGACCCATCTACGCTGACCCTCCGGATTCACCCTGTCAATAACACTTGCACAGTGTCTGCGGTGAATGAAAAGGACGCGCTCAAGCTTGTGCAGCTACAGCACATCACCTACGACAAGCATGAGTATGCCATGACGGCATACATCGCACCCCCCGATGGCTCAGTCAGGGGTGTTATTACAAACGCCTACTGGAAGGAATCACCACAAGAACTACTCGCGGACTTGATCTCCCGCAACCCTCACGAAACTATACTAGACGCTCGACGAATGGGACTCACGCGATCGATTCTCATTACCTTTGGACAAGCCACCGTCCCACGAAAGATTGTTTATGGTGGAGGACTGCATCTGTGCACGCCCTATACACCAAGGGTCGAGACGTGCAGTAACTGCCGGACCATAGGCCACCGCACGGATGTATGCATACAACCTAGGACGCACAGGTGCCCCAGATGTGGCCAATTACACCCGAAGGAGGCAAATCCAACGTGTACTCCAGTCTGCATCATCTGCGAAGGCCCACATCTGTCGGGGACCCGGGAGTGTAAGCACCGGCACCTACCTAAAGTAACCAGGCCCAAGTCACCACGTGAACCACGATCACAGGAAGGAGTAGACCACTCACTACGCGGTGCAAGCACCAAACGCTCTGAGCCACATGCCGGCCAACGAAAAAAGCAGTCGAAGAGTTCCGACCAACCTACATGGGCGGACAAGCTGAAGGCGCCCAATGGGACCAGACCACCGGCAACCAACACTCCGCCTGCCCCGGACCCCCGTGACCAGGGGCTCCGGGCCCTGCGTGTGGAGGTAAGCAGTCTCACGACCCTTCTAACACAAAGCCCTACTCCCCCCTCACCTCCTTCACAACAACTGTCCCCAGAACAAGTCACCCCACCCACTGCGCAGTCACCTAACAGCCCCGCCACACAATCTTCACCCCCCCTTAAAAAGAAACGCAGCTCAGACTCAGTCGACGATTATCAGGCTGACCTAAGAAACTTGGAAGCCAAATTTGACGCCAAATTGGTAGCGTTGGAGGCGCGCATCGAAGCTAAATTTTCAACGATAGTCGAGCAGCTGTCTACTCGTTTTGAGCAACAGATGGATGCACTATTCACACGCCTAACCCAAACTCTAGAAACTAGGTTTACGCAATTTGAGACCCGCCTTCAGAGGCTCGAAACTACCAGCTCATCACATGAGGGGTCTTCTACCTACATCTCACACACACCTGCTCCTTCTATTTCACTTCCACTACAGCAACAACAACCAATCCTAGCTCCGCCCACGCTCCAATATGGCGGGTCGTGATACTTCTACCCACCTATCACTAATCCAATGGAACTGCCGCGGCTTTCGGGGCAAGCGCGCACCGCTGCAGCTCTCCGGCCCTCCCTGCCATACCAAAACTTCTTTTGTTACAGGACACGCAACACCAAGCCAAACTTCCAAGTTACCATGCAGTACACTCAGACCACACTGACACTCCCCGAGTGTCCACACTTATTCATCGCACCCTTACCTACCAAGAACACACAATTACCTCCTCCACTCCGTGCGTCCTCATAGAACTCATCCCCACAAAACTTGACACACCTCCGATTTTTATAGCCAATATCTACCACACCCCACGCCAGGCCATGGCCACTCTCGAAGCGCTATTGCAGAGAATTCACCGCATCGCGGGCCGAAACCCCCTACTCATAGGCGGCGATTTTAACTCTCAGCATACAGACTGGGGTTATCGGTACACCACAGCACGGAGTCGCAGGCTTTGGACTACCATTCAAGACTTGCGCCTCACTACACATAACAACTTTCTCACACCAACCCGAATCGGCAATAGCGTAACAATGGACACTAGTCCAGACCTCACACTCAGCCGTTCTCTCAAAGATATCTCATGGTCTCGTACACAACACACACTTGGAAGCAACCATTATATTATCGCCATGCAAATACCTCACACACCACACAGACCTCGACTCCTCACCTACAATCTGATTCACTGGGACGCTATCCGATCCGCTCGTCGGGAACTCTCCGATACCCCGATACAAGACATTGATCATTGGGTCTCATCTCTCCTAGATGATATAACCGCACACACACAAAAGATTACCACACCACCCAACACCCCTAAATTGGACACTCGCTTAGCCCACCTCTGGGAGGCGCACCACAGCATACTGGAGAGATGGAAACGACAGAAACATAACAGAACGTTAAAACGCCGACTGGCTACGCTACAGACACAAATAACTGCGCACGCCGAGGAGTTGTGTCGTTCCAACTGGGGTCAGGTGTGCAACAGCATAGCTGGCAACCTCTCTACCAAGTACGCATGACACCTCCTACGGCACCTTATCGACCCTCCACACTCACGCACAACGTCACAACATCACATTACACGCCTACTTCACAACTCCGCGCTTTCCCCTGACACCCTTCTGGACCAACTACGCACAACACACACGGCACCCTGCACCTCCTCCCCTCTCCCGCCCTACACGGGAGCCCCGAATGAAGCCCTGGACAACGACATATCGGAGCAAGAGGTCCGTATGGCCCTCTAGAACATCCGAACAAGCTCTGATCCGGGGAAAGACGGGATAACTAACTCCATGCTCCGTAATCTGGATGATCAATCGATTGCACAGATTACAGATTACTTTAATAAATGCTGGAAGGAAGGCACCTTGCTGCAATCCTGGCGCCATGCCAAGATTGTATTCATCCCTAAACCTAACAAACCCCTTACCATATCAAACCTCCGCCCCATTTCACTCACATCGTGTCTCGGGAAGCTTCTCGAGCACGTTGCTTTAAACAGACTGACTCAACACATGCACGACCACAACCTATACCCGCACAGCATGGTGGGCTTCCGCCCGTGTCTCTCCGCCCAAGATGCCATGCTTCAACTGACGCACGGCATTCTTGATCCTCTCATCCCCGCTCATACTAAAGCCGTCTTGGCCCTGGACTTAACCAAGGCCTTTGATCGAGTAGAACACCGAGCGATGATGGCGGCTCTCTCCCCCCTCAATGTGGGCGTTCGTATGTACGCCTACATACAAGCCTTCCTATCAGGACGCACGGCCGAGGTTCATATGGGCCCCCATGCGTCCCCTCCATATACCCTCAATGGTGTAGGCACTCCGCAAGGTTCGCTCCTTTCCCCTTTTCTCTTCAATGCCACACTCAATCCCTTAGCCCGCGCTCTTCACAATATCCCTCACCTTCACCACACCCTCTATGCAGACGACATCACACTGTGGACCACCCACGGTAGTGATGGCGACATAGAGGAAACCTTTCAAACCACCGCAAACATTACACAACAACACGCACAAAGCATTGGTCTCTCCTGTTCCCCGGAAAAATATGAGCTGCTTCTCATACGCCCTTCACCACGTACTCTTCCCACTGCCCCCATCACCGTTACTCTGGACGGGCGCCCTATCCCAGAGGTCGACACAATCCGAATCTTGGGCCTTCACATCCAAAATAACGGCCGTAACACTTTCACTATCCGGAAACTCAAGCGGGTGACGGATGCGCTCTCGCACCTCGTCCGCAGAGTTTCTGGAAAACACTATGGCATGAAGGAACACGATTTGTGTCGTCTCATTCATGCCTTCATACTGAGCCGCTTCCTTTATACAATCCCGTATCTCCGACTTCGACAAGAAGAAATAGCCACCCTGGATGCCATGCTTCGTAAAGCCTACAAGGTGGCCTTACACCTCCCCCCTAACACACAGACCACTAAACTTCTTCAGCTTGGGCTCCATAACACCACACACGAACTCATTGAGGCCCACAGACGAGCGCAATACACTCGTTTAGCTCAGACTTTCACTGGACGCTACATACTTAACACCCTCAATATTCACATACCAGCAGCCGACCCCACACTTCTACCACTCCCCCGACCCATACACACACAGATAATAGTTAAACCTCTCCTAAGAAACACCCACGTTACCTACCATTCGGTAGGTAACGTGCAAAAGCTCTCCACAAATACTACGGTTTTGAAGAGGACGCCGTATGGGTGGATGCAGTTTGCACGGGCGACGACGCGGCAGTTGCAGTCGTTGATCGCACACTCCAACCCATTGCAACTCTCCACGTTCCTCCTGCATCCACCCGGGAATCCTCGGAAGAAGCGGCGATCGCGCTTGCCCTCGCACACACTGATGCCTGGTACGTCCTTTCCGACTAGAAAACCGCCATCCTAAACTTCGCGCGAGGACGAGTCCACGAGAGCGCTTTCAGAATTCTCAGCTCGCCCACCAAAAACCCGGCCCGCCATGTGGAGCTGATCTGGGTGCCTGCGCACTCTGGAAATCCCGGCAACGAAGCCGCCAATTACCACGCCCGAGGTCTCATCAACCGGGCGGTGGCGGAATCGGAGTCGGGCTCTTCCAGGGAGCGCATGCATTCGTTCAACGATATGACCCAGTCATATCGCGCCGAACGCCAGCTATACCCACCACCCCACCGATCTCTCAAAAATTTTCACCAAATATTATGGCGTCGCCTTCAGACCCGCACCCTTCCCTCCCCCTATTTTCTTTCCCGCATTTACCCGGGAGCGTACGCCCCGTCCTGTGCTCAATGCACTCACCCCCACGCTACCCTTACCCACATTCTCATGGAATGCCCGGCGGACCCTCCCCCGCGGGGCCCGGAGCCACTGACCACATGGGAGGAATGGGAGACGTTGCTGCGCTCGACGGACCCGGCCAAGCAGAAAATCGCCACTGACCGGGCCGCCCACGTCATGGAACTGCATGAACGCATAGCGCAGTGGAGTCGTGTGGGGACCCTGGGACGTAAGTGCCCAAATCCCTTGGTCTAATAAAGTTTTACCTCCTCCTTTTGGTCTGTCTGTCGGTACATTTGCCTGTTTGTCCACCCTTAACGGTACCAGGTACTGTGAACGGCACTAGCCGACAGCCCAAACGGCCGACCCCATCTGCAGCGCCCACCAATGTTGCTCAAACTTCAGCGTTCATACTTGTGTGATTGTCAATTAAAAAAGCAATTATTGCGCATATCTGAGGCACCATAACAACACATATTCTGTATATGCGTCTTTTACTAGAAAAGGCATACATCAATATTTCTTAAGACTGTAGCGTTTGTCACGCTGCGCTGACCATGCAACACTTGCACAAAAAGGCGAGTGTTTCTAATGCTTTGCTAAGACGAGACGGTGGTGGGATCTTCCCGTCGCCTTGCTTTCTACACCTTATCACCTCTGAGACGGGCGCGCACGCCCATCTCAAAGCCACGCTCTTCGTTTTCCAAAAAAAAACTGCCAGATAGCGCTCATGTCTCGTGTGACGTGCCTTGATGCACTCGTTTGCCTCCACTGCACACTCGAGGCACTCTAATGCAGCGCCTCCAGAATACCATTCACCGATTTCTTGCGCAGAACATCAAATAAATATTTTGTTCACTCACTCTACACGGAAGACAATCGTCTTTCAACGTAATTTGTAGATTAGCAGGCATGTACGGGGCCAATTTCCCCTCTCCCTCGACACCTCTTGCATGACACTTTTTTCTGGTGCCCCGTTGCACGTGCGCTGGCCCTACGCACGGCACCGCACTTCTCGTTCGTTTTCTCCGACATCTCTCGCTCGACACCTCTTTTCGGTGACCTGTTGCTTGTGCGCCGACCCTACGCACGGCACACCACATTCTTGTTCGTCTCCTTCGACACCTCTGTTGCACGAGCGCCACCTCTGCACACTGGTATTGTTGGTTCACTTCGACTTTAATGGACACCTTAGCTCGACACCACGCTGTGGTGGTGGTGCCCAGCTGCACGCGCGCCACCCCTGCGCACGGCACGTTACCGCACAGCACGGCAGTCTCGTTCGATGTTGACACCCCTTGTTTGACTAATACCCCTGTCACACGGCCACCACCAAACTCCGTTGAACACCGTCAGTGTAAATCTCCCCTAGGGAGTTCGAAGGAGAAGGAGTAGGTTGTAACAGTTGCCGCGAGGGGGCTCAGCTGGTGCTGTTTGATTTTCAGAAAAGTATTCTAATTTGATCTCTATTGATTTTTTTGTGATTCCTCGTTATGCGGTTTTTACAAAAAATCACTATAAAGAAGGTATGCGACTAACAAACCACTAAAAATAATTTCAAATAAAAACGCATTTGCTAACTGTAGCAATGCTGCTAGTGACGCTGGCCACATAGTGCTTTTAGTTGTTTTGTTGCCCGTGTACATGCCCGGTACGAAAGTTCTTATGCTTCCTTGCCTTGTGAGCGCACATTTTGTGTTCTTCAGCCATGAGTGACACAGCGGACGACGTGAGAAAGTGGTGCGATATTGCGCTGGTAATTACCTTGATCGGCTGGCGCCGGCCGGCCCGACTCGCGAGGCACGGTGTGTAGGGCATCGGTGTTGAGAGTAAGTGAATTCTGGCGGGCGTAAATATTGTAAACAAACACGCGTTGTGAATGAGTACTACAACGAAAGAACGTTTAATATTGCTAAAATGTATTATTCTTTCACTGCGGCCCCTTAGTGCTCGAAATTTTTCTCCGACCTCTAGACTGCTGAGGACGAGAGTACCTCGTTCCGCTGCGAAGAGAGATCGTTGAACGTCCTTTGCGAAATGCTCCGTTCACCTTCGTTTGCGTAAGGGTGGCTGTGTGACACCAACCGCATCTTCGTTGTCGTAAAGACGAGGGAGTTAAACGGTCTTCACGGGTGCCCGTGTGACAGGGGTGTGACACCTCTTTCAGCTGCCTTGTTGCCACCCCCCCCCCCCCCCCTGCACATGGCACACCGCACCACCGTCTCGTTCGTTTTCTTTTTCTTAATTGCGCGCGCCACTTTTACGTGGGGCAGACCGCACCACGGTCTCGTTCCTTTTTTCCGGCACCTCTCAATTGACACTTGTTTCTGTGTCCCTGTTGCACGCGCGCCACCCTTACACACGGCACTTTGCATTGCACTTCGTTTTGCAAGCCTTTCTCGAGTCCCAACCGCGCAGTTCCTTTCGTACATCACGCGGCCCCGGGTCCCGGGTGGCGGTCTCTCCACTCTCGGGCGAAACCGAGCGACCGGGCCATCCGGCCATGTGGTTTGGCACTCGCACAGTCTTTGCGATCTCGCAGGAAGGATGAACGTTTCGGCTTCGTACCGCGGACAAACCTTCCAGTCAGAGGCTTAGCCTCAATAGATTGCAGTGTGGTGGGTGCTCTACTACTTACGGCACCACGACAGGTACCTAATTCGTCTTCAGATGATTTGACACTGCAGCGATTCAGGCCAGTGATAGCGACCAGTGGCCTCCACGATACTCGGCCTCCGGTGTGGCGCTCTCTGGGTTCACTTGGAGTCATCGAGCTGGGAAGCGCGGTAGCCCGCCGCGCTCGACCCGGCGAATCTTACCCGCATTCGCCGCAAGTGCACACGATATGGTTGCAGTGCTTAAACGAAATTCTGACTTAGAGGCGTTCAGTCGCAATCCCACAGATGGTAGCTTTGGACCACTGGACTCTCGACCAAGCACGTGAACCAAGTGTCCGAATCTGCGGTTCCTCTCGTACTGAGCAGAATTACTATCCAACGACCGGTCATCAGTAGGGTAAAACTAAACTGTCTCATGACAGTCTAAATCCAGCTCATGTTCCCTATTAGTGGGTGAACCATCCGACGCTTGGCGAATTCTGCTTCGCAATGATAGTGAGAGTCAACATCGAAGGATCAAAAAGCAACATCGCTATGAACGCTTGGCCACCACAAGCCAGATATCCCTGTGGTGACTTTTCTGACACCTTTTGCTTAAAACTCTTAAGGCCAAAAGGATCGAGCGGCGCCGCTTTCGCGGTCTCGAATCGTACTGAAATTCAAGATCAAGCAAGCATTTGCTTTTTTACTCTACGCAAGGTTTCTGTCCTCGCTGAGCTCACCTTAGGACACCTGCGTTACCGTTTGACAGATGTACCGCCCCACCTCAAAATGTCCGTCACCCGGACAGGAAAATAACAAAATAAAAATGGTGGCTTCTACGTGCAACATTAGCAGGCGTAAACCCAATTAAACATAATAAAAAGGGGTATAAAATCTACCTAAAGCGCAAATTTAGTTTTTTTAAACACCAATCAGAAAAATAAAATCGGGGCACTGTAACGCATACAGGTCCCAAACGTTGGGTCATCGAGCACAGAAAGGCCTGGTATAGGCCATTTATTTTGAATTCATGAAAGTTTATTGAAAGTGGAATGAAAGATGGTGGTCTTGAAGTGCCCAAGAGAATCGTGTGCCTTGAATGATGTCCAAGAGTAGACAATGACTAATCAGAATTGAGGCAGGATGATCTATATAATCTGAAATACTCATCAAAACTTATTAGGCACACAGAGCATGATGTCTGGAACATGTAAACTATATTCCAGACCTCATGTTTAAAAAACAAGGGGCGGCCCGCAATCCTCAACCTAGTCAGTCATGTTCACTTGCAGCTCTCTTCTTTTTTTTTACATCATTTCTACCATGTTAATGGAGATGACATATGTATTGGTGAAATAATGTTATGATGATAATAGCTTATGTATCAAAATGATTCATAAATTGCATGTAATTTGAATGCTGTTATAAAGAAATATTATATGAGAAGAAAAATAATTATAAAAGTAAGAAAATTAAGTATGAAAAGTAAGAAAAAATTAAATAAATAAATAATAGTACAGCACCGAGGAGCCAAACCTTCCCTGTTATAAAAAGAAAGAAGTGTATATAAACATATATATAACTTTTTTTTCTTCATCGTGCCAGATTGCAGTCGCGATGTTCATGTTTACTGCCTCTAGGTGGAATTTGACACACGGCCTGTTTTACATTAGCGTGGCATGACACAAGTGTAATCAACACAGAGCATGCTAAGAGCGTACTCAAGTGCACAAAGTGGGCCACTAGATGTTCATTTGGGCGCACATTCACCAGCCGCCTTCTTTGTCGCAGGGATGATAACTCACCACAGTTCCTAGGTTCAGTGACGAACTTGGTGATGAAACGTCTTCAGTGAAGTTTTTTTTTTTTGAACCTGTTCTAGTGGCTGGACTGAGCCACGCTACCAAGCGGCTGATATATTGATAGTGGGCCTTTACAGCATTTTGTATACATATATTGCTATATAGAAGCACTAGCCTCCTTAGTTATGACTGTGCATCCGAAAGAAATTCATCAGTTGGATGAATCAATCAATGAAGTCAAAATTAAATTGATGAGAGTGGGAACCCGCCATGATTCCCGGGTTCTGTACTTTCAAAACCCCCTAGTAGATGAACTCTGTAGCCACCACGCCACTTAACAGTTAAAAGAATACTAGCAAATAGTTGTGCCGAAGGATATGCTCCTTTTATTGTTTGAGGCAGTAGGCAATGTAAAATCGACTCTGTAGCAGATGTACCAGTGTCTTGTAAACGCAATAAGATGTTATGTGGCACCACTTGCGGTTGCGGTCTAGGATATTTCGGCATATTTTCATCAATAATGTGTTCCATTCTAATTAAGATCGCCCTGTTCTCTTTTACTGCCAATATTTTCGGTAATTCCTCGATTGTTATTGATGAACTGATAGATCTGGAAAGTCCACCTACTATCGGTGCCGTAATTTGACACTCATTTATGTAATGAATAAAATTAGTACAGGTGTTGCCACAGGGGCACATTGATGTTGGAGCCAGATTGAAGTGATGAAAGTAAAATGGAAATCTTCCGTGTCCAGTTAGTGTTCGTACTATAGATCGGTGTGGTGGAAAATATAAGGGAAGTTTTTCTATGTTGGGCCCCATTTAAATAGTGCTGTGTCAGAACGACTTTGGGCCCCATTTAAATAGTGCTGTGTCAGAATGACTTTGAAACCAATTTGTAGTCCAATATCGGTACATCTGATCGTAAACTTTTGTTTTAATTGATTTAATTGATGCTTTAGAGCAACGAATTATCCGTATTTCGTTGGCGACTGAGCAGCGGCATGTGCAAAATCATTGCCGTAAACATTGCTGTGTCCACGAACATGATTTACTGTCAGATATATTTTCAGTTTTGAGAGGTCCTCAATTATCTGTACGACCCTTGCGTCCGAGGATTTTGGACTTGCGATAGCGGACAGTAACGACCAACAATCCGTATAAATGTTGATCGGCAATTGTGTTCTAACGGTGGAGAGATAATTGAGGGTCTCTTGAAAAGCTATGCCTTCGGCACAGTATGCACCGCTGGCTCCCAATATTTTAAAACGGCCTATTTTAATCTTATTTCGTTTTGGCCCGATGACAACGAAAGTAGTACCGGCAGGTCGAGTTGTGTAAAAGCCGTCTGTATATACATGATGTGCTCGACTAGTTCTGAGAGAATGAATTCCTGAACGTTTTAAAGGATAACGGTTATGCACGCACGTACGGTCTGCCGGGTGTTGTTTCTAAATATCGCGTGCATATTCTATTGTTGGTACGTAATAATTTGGACCTTAACAAGTGGGTTGTTGATGAACAGTGAAAAATCCGCACAGACACGCTCTATAGGTGGTGCTTTCAGTAATACTTGTAAAGCAGCTGTTCTCATAGTTCTGTATGCTCCCGTTAATGCAATTAACACGAGACGATGTGCCGAAATTATTTTCTTTTGTTAATGAATCAGGTGGATTAGTCCACCAAAACTGTGCCGCATAAGTAATGGAGGGTAATACCGCTTGTCTGTATATCACTTTAGCAGGCTTGCCCATGCCCGTGTATTGAATTTGAAAGTAGGTTGAAATTTTAGGTACTAAATTTTCTAGTTTTTGTCTAATATAATCTATGTGTTCTTTAGAGCTTAATCTAGAATGTAATATGACTCCTAATGTAATGTGTCTTTTTTTTGCAAGCGTCTATTACTCATTGCGACACTAATTGCAACAGTCTACAGGAATGAATGGCTGTTCGGTAATAATAGATATTCCGATTTAAGTACGTTAATTGTGACTTTGGCTTGTTTGGCTCATGTCTAGACTTTTTGCAGGGCGTCGACAGCTTTTTGCTCTGATAGCACTATAGTGTTTGCCAATATCACAAGTACTGTGTCGTCCGCGTATGCTTGGAGTGAAGCATGTTGTGGGAGCGGTATTCTTTAGAGACCGTTTATAACTAAATTCCATAATAGTGGGCTGATGATTGAGGCCTGTGGGCTTCCAAGTGTCGACTTTTCATAAACGGACGAAGTTTTTGACTCAAAAACTACCCTTCTTACGCTCAAAAATGACCTCAATAAGTAAATTAGGTTTTGAGGAATACCGTGATGTTGTAAGAAAGTCAACACTAATTGGTGCCAGACCATGTCGAATGCCCGCTTGAAATCCAAGGAAATCAATAGAGCCAGTATTTTACCATTTTTGAGGCGTTTTTAACTTTTGTTTCAACTCATATAGTGCCATGACAGCACTTCTGCCACTTGTAAAGCCGAATTGATTGTCTTGAATTTAGTGGTTGTGATGCAAAAAATAATATAGGCACGAGTTTAATAGACGTTCTAAAATTTTGCCGAATAATGAATTCATGACTATCGGTCTATAAGACGGCGGATTCTGTGGGTCACAAGCAGACTTGGAATAAAAATTATTTTGCCAGATTGCCAATGCGTTGGAAAGTGTCCTAATCTCAAGGCTCAATAGAAAATAAGCAGAAAAAATTTCGAATGAATATCGAAAAGCGATCGAATAGTAATTAAAGTGAAGCCGTCAAGGCCGGGAGCCAAATTGATTTTGCATTGTGCTGTATTTGTTTTGATTTCCTCGATTGTGAAGGGACAATCTTCTCTGTCCGAAGCAGCTGGTGCTGACACTATGGTACTGATGTCTTTATGAACGGTGTCATCTGTGGAGCTATCATTCTTACTAACATGTGTTTTAATAAGCAAAGGCGGAGGCTCTAAAATACTTTGAGTGAACGTTCCCTTTGGCAATTGAAGCAATGACAGTTGAACCGCAGAGCGGAGCTTCTTGAATGGAGTGTAAAATGGTTGTACGAAAACAGACAGTTTTGTACACTGTGTACGAAACCGTTTCAACGAGGCGTCCTGTGCCTTTCTTATTTGTTTCAGTATTCAGTTCGGGCGGCCGCATAAGATTGTCTCAAATTTTCTCACATATCTGGTTAGCGTGCGTATTGGTACGCCCGACATAATCTGTGTACGCTCTAGTTCTAGATCCCTGGTCTACCATGTAATTGAACGACGAGGACCAGATTTGTGTGTGCTCAAGTTTCTTCTAAGGAGAGAGTCTTAGATGTCGTAAAATTTTGTCAGGACTAGGTCCAGAGCAGATCCTGACTGCAGATCTGCTCCAATGACCTTGTCAAACCACGTGTTGTTCTTAAGAGATGTCATTACGTTTTGTTTCCCTCTTAACGTAAGCTTCTTTTCTCTAACAGCTGGTTTATCTGCAAACGAGACCATTATTATGCGATGGTCACTGAACATGTATCCGTTGATTTCTTCCTACTTGTATCCCATCAATACCAAGTGGGAACGTGGCCCCGCCACGGTGATCTAGTGGCTAAGGTACTCGGCTGCTGACCCGCAGGTCGCGGGTTCAAATCCCGGCTGTGGCGGCTGCATTTCCGATGGAGGCGGAAATGTTGTAGGCCCGTGTACTCAGATTTGGGTGCACGTTAAAGAACCCCAGGTGGTCGAAATTTCCGGAGCCCTCCACTACGGCGTGTCTCATAATCATATGGTGGTTTCGGGACGTTAAACCCCACAAATCAATCAATCAAAAAAGTGGGAACGTGCTGCAACAACGTCTATTCAACTCTGTATTCTGTTTTAGATGTTGGCGAAGAATCCGGGTCATTCAGTATTTGCAGAGAATGTTAAGTATTGATTGCACAAGTGCGTTTCCTCTTAAATCACGTGGCGAACGTCGCCACGGTGAGCTTTTGGCATTAAAGTCTCCCGCTAATAATACGTTTTTCATGTGTGCCATATCGATGCAATTGAAAACTAAATCCAAATATTGATTTATATATTTATGTGGGGGAGCGTAAGCGCCTACCAACAGAAAATCAGTAGATGGTGATGTCGCACGAGCTGCAATTACAGCAGTAAGTATGAAAATCAGAAACAGATCGAATTCCATAGAAGTTTCGAAAATTAAAATTTTTGGGTCTTTAGATGCGGCAAATTTAAAATATCTTGTAGAAATTCCCAGTACTTCTCCTCGACGCATGTGTGGATCGCACGCGATGGTAATGTCTATGAAAAATTTGTTCATGATGTACACCAATCCTTGCGTTGCTATTTCTGAATGATCCAAATTTGTTTGAATGAATTTGAGATTTCTCTTAGAATACATTTAGTAGAATAATTGAATGCCAATTGGGTATGTGCCAGACTAGAGTTGGGAATATGTAACCGATCGCGTATGTGTCGAGATATGACGTGCAGTAATAGATATATACGACATTGAAGTGGGAGCCCGCAGGGGCGCCTGCGCAAGTAGGCGTTTGGTGTGTAGCGACACCACGGACCCGAGCTAACGGGGGAGTTTCTACTCCCTCCCACGCCTAGCCGTGCGTGGCTTTGCCGCGTCCGGGGAAAAGGGAATCCTGGGGGTTGAGCCGACGCTGGGTGATTGGACCTTTAAGGCCCCCCGGCAGAGGCAACACACCCCTTTGTCCCCGGCTTCACGTAGACGGCACCCCTGGGCTGACCCACCCAGGGGAAATCGGCAGTCGCCTTTTCCTATCTCTCTCTCCCTACATCTTCGTCTTTCTTACTTTTTTAGCTTTCCTGTCTACTTCTCTCTTCTGCTTACTTCCAATTTTCTCGGCGGCAAGGGTTAACCCTGTGCAAATAGCCTACCTTGGCCTATGCGCATTGGGTTATAGCAGGGTTGTACGGCTGACGTCTGCAAGCTTTTAGCATCCGCAAACTTGCAGCGTCCCCTCGTTGGGCTCCGTGGTGGGTGGCCGCCAACGCTGCTGAACAACATACAATTAGCATGCAGAAAGCATTTCCTTTACTTAGTGATCGTGGCTACTCAAAGCGGGTACGCACCGAAGACATCAATTTTTTCATCCGGCCAAGACAAATGCTTCCTCGTTTCCACGTTATACACTGTGAAAAAACTAACAAGCAAGCCAGAACTGTATCCCCCTTCATAGTGGCTAGATGCTTAACCGAAACTCTCGGTGCTGGGTACAAGGTTACCAAAACTGCCAGCGGAGATCTACTTCTTGAGATACGTGACAAAGACAAATTCGATAAGCTGAACACCCTCACAACGTTTGGAGACACACCCATCAGTATTAAGCCACACAGGTCCATGAACTCATCTCGCGGGGTCGTATCGGACGTAGATTTGCTTGACCTGACCGAAGCTGAACTTCTGGAAGGATGGAAGAGCCAGAACGTGACAAACGTACAGCGTATTAAGATCAGAAGAGATCAAAAGGAAATCCCAACCAAACACTTAGTACTAACCTTTGCTTCGAGCTATTTGCCGGAAACTATTCAGACTGGGTACACAAAGACATCCGTGAGACCATATATTCCCAACCCCCGCCGTTGCTTCCAATGTCAGAGATATGGCCACGGCTCGCAAAGCTGTCGTGGCCGGAAAACTTGTGCTCTGTGTGGAGTCGTGGGCCATGCGTCCGACAACTGCGAAGCACCTGCACACTGTGTGAACTGAGGCGGTAATCATGCTGCGTACTCACGTTCCTGTTCTTTCTGGAAAAAAGAAAAAGAGATCATCACTTTAAAGATAAAAGAAAACATTACATTTAAAGAAGCAAGAAAAAGAGTCTCGCCATTTTATGGCCCCACATATGCTGATGCGGCGCGCCAGGGGGCCGTGCCGCACCAGCCCTCGCCACTCCTTCGGCCTGCGCAGAGCGAGCCATTGGCTGTGGCGCCTGCCCCCAAGGCGGCAGTAGTTGAGTCTACTCCGCATACTATTGAACAGAGACCAGAGACTCCAGGGTCTCCGGGTCTCAAGGCCTCACCTCGCCAGGCGAGGCCCAAGCTTCGAAAAACCAGCTCGCATGAGCGGGCATCCAGTGCCTCCGAGGAGGCAATGAATACGGCGGCACCCCTTGTGCCAAAAGAACGGCGCGGCTCTTTGGAGCGCGCCAAGAGAACTAAAAAGCTCATAACAGGGCCTGATAATAGCCCTGTTATTTGAGCTCGACCTTTCAGCTTAAACAAGTCACTCCCTTAACGTACACACAGCACTACTTTACTTCCAATATGGAAACACAAATTATACAGTGGAACGTCAGAGGACTGCTTAGGAACCTCGACGACGTCCAAGAGCTTTTATACAAACACTCACCTCAAGTGCTGTGTGTACAGGAAACACACCTAAAATCCTCCAATACAAATTTTTTACGTGCTTACGTCATATACCGAAAGGACCGAGATGATGCTGTTGCGTCATCCAGTGGCGTAGCCATTATTATTAACCAAGGAGTAGCGTGTACACATTTACCACTCTAAACATCCCTTGAGGCAGTGGCTGTTCGAGCGGTACTTTTAAACAAACTCGTCACCATTTGCTCTTTGTATGTACCTCCCCACCACCGTCTTGAAAGACGTTAATTTCAGTCTTTAATGGACGAACTGCCTGAACCCTATTTGCTTCTTGGCGACCTAAATGCACATAGTGGACTCTGGGGCGATTCTCGCTGTGATGCACGAGGTCGTCTCATTGAACAATTTCTCTTCTCTTCCGGTGCCTGTTTGTTGAATAGGAAAGAGCCAACATACTATAACGTCGCCAACAAAACTTACTCGTCTATAGACCTCAGCATTGTATCACCTTCACTCCTACCCCTACTGAAATGGAAAATTATAAATAATCTATATGAAAGTGACCATTTTTCTGTTGTGTTGAGTTGACAAACAACATATGAATGTCCTCTACTTGTTCCCAAATGGCTGATAAACAAAGCAGACTGGCAACAGTTCCACAACACTACACGTTTGAGTTGAACAGACATATGTAGGTTAAACATAGATGAAGCTGTGAAGTACTTCACAGCTTTTCTAACTGACGCAGCAGCCAGGTGCATACCGCAAACATCTGGAATGCCCGGCAAACGACACGTCCCATGGTGGAACACGGAGTGTCGTAATGCGCGAAAGGAACAGAACAGGGCATGGAGATTGCTGCGCAACTCGCCAACAGCGGAAAATCTTGACACGTTCAAGAAAATAAAGTATCAAGGAAGAAGAACGCGTCGGCAGGCCAGAAGAGAAAGCTGGCAGAAGTTTTTGTCAGGGATCAATTCATACAAACAGGAGGCAAAAGTCTGGAACATGGTCGGTAGGATAGCAGGGAAACAAGTACACACACTTCCACTCGTAAACACTCAAGGTGATACCTTGGAAGATCAGGCAAACTTCCTCGGGGCACACTTTGAACGGGTATCCAGCTCGTCCCACTATACTGACACTTTCATAAAATACAGAACAAGAATAGAAAAGCAGAAACTCGAACACAAATCTACTAGATACGAGGCATATAACCAAGCTTTCAGTCTAGCGGAGCTCCGAACATCTCTAAACTCCTGCAGCACTTCTGCCCCAGGTTCTGACCGTGTGGTGTATGAAATGCTAAAAAACCTACCAGCCGAAACACAAAAAACCCTACTTTGTTTGTACAATGCTATCTGGTTTTTTGGCACTATCCCTACATCCTGGATAGAGGCTATTATTATTCCCATTTTGACAGAGGGCAAGGACCCTTCTTTAGCTTCAAGTTATAGGCCTATTGCACTTACAAGCTGCTTGTGCAAAGTATTCGAAAAAATGATAAACTGCCGACTTGTACATGTCCTTGAAACAAACAATTTGCTCGACCCATTTCAGTGCGGGTTTCGAGAAAGTAGATCCACCACAGACCACCTTGTTCGTATCGAGGCATAGATCAGAGACGCCTTTGTCCATAAACAATATTTCCTCTCTGTGTTCCTCGATATCGAAAAGGCGTATGATACAGCATGGCGTTTGGGAATTCTAAGAGACCTGTCCCACCTTGGTGTGCGCGGAAGAATGTTTCATATAATCGAAAGTTACCTGTCAAACCGGACATTCCGTGTCCGTCTGGGCAGTGTGCTCTCAAACATTTGTCCAGGAAACAGGCGTGCCACAAGGTGGCGTGCTTAGTTGCACACATTTTATTATCAAAATGAATTCTTTGCACTTGTCCATTCACCGCAATATGTTCTATTGTACATATGTCGAAGACATTCAGCTTGGCTTCAAGTCATGCAACTTAGCCATGTGTGAGCGGCAGGTTCAGCTGGGTTTAAATAAGGTCTCCAAATGGGCAGATGAAAACAGATTTCGACTTAACCCACAAAAAAGCACGTGTGTCTTGTTCTCTCGAAAGAGAGGCATGCACTCGAAACCTGACATTCGACTGAACGGGCAACGTCTGTCCGTCAAAGCCGAGTATAAATTCTTAGGCTTAATCTTGGACAACAAGTTAACCTTCGTACCGTACACCAAGTATTTAAAAACAAAATGTTTAAAAGCCATGAATGTTATAAAAGTGTTGTCACGTACTAGGTGGGGTAGTGATAGGCAATGCCTCATGAACCTCTATAAAAGCCTCATTCGCATCCGCTTAGATTATGGGGCCGTTGTCTATCAGTCTGCTACTCAAAGTGCCTTGAAGATGCTGGACCCCGTGCACCATTTGGGCATTCGCCTTTTTACGGGTGCTTTTCGCACCAGCCCCGTAGAAAGCCTTTATGTTGAGTCAAATGAGTGGTCGCTTCATCTGCAAAGAACCTACATGTCCTTTGTATACTTCCTTAAGGTGAAAGCAGACAAGAGGCACCCCTCATACTCTACTATTATTGACTTGTCGAGCTCCATTCTTTTTCAAAACAGGCCTTCAATGAGGCAGCCCTTCTCAGTTCGCCTGAAGGGTCTAGCTGAGGACACTGGAGTGTCACTCGAACACAGTTTAATGGCTCCTGTAGCATACCCGCCACTGTGGCAGTGGCAGACTATAGACTGCGATGTGTCTTTTCTAGAAGTTACAAAACATGCGCCCATTGCCCATATCCGAACATATTTCCTGGAACTTCAACACAAATACACACGTCCTGAGTTTTTTACAGATGCCTCTAAGTCTAACTCCTCTGTGTCCTACGCTGCTGTTGGCCCTTCCTTTTCGGATGCTGGCCCTCTACATCCAGGCACAAGTATCTTCACAGCGGAAGCTTACGCGATACTTGTGGCAGCTAAACACATTAAACAATTACAGATACAAAAAACAGTAATTTATACAGACTCCCTCAGTGTGGTAACGGCTCTGCAATGTCTTAAAAAACAAAAAAAACCCTGTCCTTGTCTCACTTTACTCCATATTTTGCACACTCTACACACTCAACCAACATGTTGTGGTGTGCTGGGTGCCAGGGCACCGTGAGATCCAAGGCAACGTGAGGGCGGATCAGCTCGCTGCATCCGTCCACAAAAACACTGCCCCTACACCCATATCAATCCCGGCCCTTGATCTGAAGCCGTCTCTCAAACGAAACCTCAGGGACTACTGGCAGAGCAAGTGGGATACACACACACAAAACAAACTACACGTTATCAAGCCACACCTTGGCCATTGGCCACCAGTATCAAAATCACGTCTAACAGAGGTAACACTAACAAGACTCAGGATAGGACACATATACACGACACACACACATCTTTTGTCCGGTGGTGATCCACCATTGTGTGATAAATGTGGTGAGGCATTAAGAGTTCTTCACGTTTTAAATCAATGTAAACATTTAGACACTCTAAGAAGACAACACTTCCCACTATCCTACCGACAACATATACCTTTACACCCTGCAATGTTCGTCGGTAGGGAACCGCTTTTTAGTCACAAATCATTATTAGCGTTTTTAAAGGAAATTCATACATTTGATATCATATACCCGGGCATACCGTAGCACGACCTCTCTAGAGAGGTTTTTGCTGCGGTGGCTACACAGGAAAGCACTTGCCTCACGGCCCTTGCACGCAAGGGTACTAACGTGTGAGGTACTTGTGCTAATGCCATACATGTCCACCATCGTTTTTCATTATCACCAACTTTTATCACCTATTCACACCATGCACACCTTTCACGGCATAGTCATGATTTTATTACTTGTATGTTTTTACCCGCTTTACTGCGAGGAATTTTATGGCCCTTATACAGCCGCTAATCACAACCATTGTCCACATTCCTGTCTCATGAACTGGCGCTCTTTGGCCATTAAATGGCCCTTGCGCCAAAAAACACCATATATCATCATCATCACATTGAAGTGGGAAATTCAAATCAGTCGCTATAGGGGATTGACAGCGCCATCTTCCGATATATATTCAGAGTGTGCCACAATGGATACATTTGTGAACCATCTCAAGACATTTGCCTAACTTGTCCATCTCGTTCATGTATTTACCACCAGGTCGAAGAGATAAGACGTGCCCTTTGGACTTTCGAATTAACCAAAAAGATTCATTTTTAGGGCCAAAGCTATGGTGGTGGTAGTATGAAAAAATCACAAATGTCAAGCCCGCCGAAGTAGTGGCGAATGGTTGTCCAAATATGTAAAAGATAAGGAATTCAAATGAACAGAGAAATTATATATGAGTCTAATGACGAAAAGAAGTTGAAAAGAAGAAGTAAAAAGGGAAAGCGAGTATGAGGGGGAAATGCAGGATTTACAAAGCCAACAGAAAACGACGAAATGGTAGAAGTGTGCACGAGCTGGCGCGACGCCTTCGCGCCAGCCTGCGCCCTTTAAAATAAAAAAAAACGGTTACTCAGCTGCACTCCGAAGACTCGCTTCAGATGTGGTGATAGAAAAAACAGCTTTTAGCCATAATCTGTTCTTGCACGCACTCGAGCAACCCTGTCCGTGAGGACTGGACAGGTCACATGACCTGTGGGATGTCCGACTGCTTCTCGCCCCAGCTGTGTGCATGGGGCACAGCAAGCGGTGTTCTCTGACAAACGGACTGGACATTCCTGAGCGAAATGCGAAGACTCTCATCTTGTGCATACAGCTTTTTCGGGGTTTTCTCAGTCGGGGACAGAATCGGCACGTGTGGCCGTAGGTGGTGCAGTGTGCACACAGAGAGACATGCACGTCCTCAACCACACGTACCGATGTCCAATCGATGCAAAGTCTCTGTTCAGTTATTATTCTCGAAAATCCTGGGGAGCCAATTCTACGATAATTGAGTTATTTCCGCTTCTTTCGCGAAAATACGTTTTTACTGAAGAAGTTTCCAGATTTTAATTTATGCCCTGATTATGATCGTTAATTTCTTGTATGAGTCTTGTCGATGGAATTTCAGAGTCAACTTCTTTCAGTTTTACGTGTGGGTTTCTTTCTTCTGGTATTCGTACCACAAGAGCTGAACGCGTAACAGGAGTGTTTTTTACTGCTATTTTTAAGTTGATGAGTGACGAATGGTTGAAAGCAAGCACAGTAATACCCGACCGCGTCTGTTTCAGAGTTACCTGTCCTATGCCAGCCTGACCGGGGTGGAAGTTGTTTTTCAAAACGAAGAGGACATCCTTTGCAGGAGTCCTTGTCTTGCTTACCGGTGTAATGAATGCTACGTGTGTTGGTAAAGGTCCCGGGCAGTCCTGCATTGTTTCTGGAATGTCGGAGCCTTGAAAGGGTCCCCGCCCACCCGGCGGCTCCGAGAGCGTCGATGGTGCGCTGGTGCCGTCATTGCGACCGGCCAGCACATCCTCGAAAGAACGGCCAGGTGCGAGTGCGCCCGCAAGTGCCACTCGAACTCTGAGTTCCGCCGCCTCACGGCGGGCTTCTTCTAGCTGTTGTCTGATGTCGTGGATCAATCCGTCCCTCCATGCAGCGGCAGTCTGAAACTCAGCACAGGCTTTAACTATGTTATTTGTCTTGGTAATGATTAATGCTCGTTGTGTATTTGAAATTTTCGTTTTGTCTTCAAACAATATCTCTTCTATTCAGCGCTGATGGGTCGTGATGTGTGTCCAGAGAGCGGCTAAACATGCATCGATTGAATCTCCCGACGGCAACGCTCCAAAAGAAACGTCGCCAACGTGAGGGATCGCTCTGGACGCATCGACCGGCACAGCAACAGACGTGTCACAGGTATCATCCGATGCGAAGTCCGGCTACGCTGCATCATCTCCTTGTAAAGAAACTGATTCCAGTTTAGGGGGGGAAGTCCCCGAAGTACTAGGGCCCGCCTCAGACATATGTGCCGAAAGAGCCGGTTTCGGCTCAGCGATGGCACATAACCGTAAGGCCAGCCATGATGACCTTAGAAAGCAATGTGTCCAAAACGAGAGCAGCTAAAATAACTGAAATACGTGTATAAACCAAACCGACACGTCATATCGGTTCCCTGGGCATTTAGAAAAAGCCCGACTAAGATTTAGCAGCATAGAATCAAAATAACTCACGTTTTTCCAAAGAACAGCAGGAGCCGAGAGAACGCTGATCGGGCAGAAGCCCGAGCCAGCTTGCGCTTCTGCCCCAGTCAGCGCACTCGTGGAGGACTCGCCGGCGATTGCCTTAGCCCGAGCTCTTAGCGATCAGGAACCTAGAGAAGTAACTTGAGATAAAATTTTGCGCTAGTGGGCTTAAAATCACGTCACTTGTTTACAAGCTATTGCGTCACATTCGCTTTATTTTTTTGCTTCGCCGGAAGTGTTGCTTCCTCAAAGAGATGGTGCTAAGCCCTATCGGCTGCTGGTCAGCCGCCAATTTCTGAACGTACGGGCTGGAGCCTTCGCTACCAGTTGTATCTACCTCCCGGTGCTTTAGTTGAGTGAACGCCGTGTAGCAAGTGCTTGGAGGGGAGGGACCGATTACGCTCCCGTTTGTGGCGTGCCGATACATGGCTCGTCGGACTTAAGACTATAGCAGGCTGCTGGCGAATTCTGCAAAACACATTCGGCACGTGGGTGACGGTTTCCAAATGTGAGAAAACCGGATGATCACATGATATTAACCACACGACACGCATAGAGCGACGCCACGAAAGAGGAGGCGATAAGGGGAGAGGTTGACGAAGCAGCGAGGGCGTTGTGGCGACGATAAATGAGCGCCGCTACTTCCCTACGTCACGGCGCTTTCCTACACCAACTGGGGGAAAGGGAGACGGAGAAAGTTTGTAGCGCCATCTCTCGGGCTTCTTGCAAAGCAGGACATTATCGGGAAGCAGATAGTCCTGGAATTCGCTCTCCTAAAGAATTCTTGCACCGTGATCCACCTTGATCTGTGTTTAGGCGTGGTGGTTTATTGCGCATGCTCCGCGGCTCGACATTACCCACTTGTGGCTTTTCACCGAGCTACTCGGTGGCTTTTCACCGAGCTACTTGACGCTTTTCACCGAGCTACTCCTGCTACCTCGCAAGCAGCACAATATTGAACAGCACTGAATAACAAAACTCACAACTTTGCCACAAAGGCGAAGCAGTGAACGCGATAACAACAACTTGGAAGGTCATGCGCAGAATAGGAAGCAGATAAAAACAGCTCTAGTGTTTCTCCCGCACAAATAACGTGCGAAATGTACTCTCAAGTACAGATGAAAGTGAATAAGCGTCTCAGTTGTTACTTCGATGATTCTGAAAAGTGCGCCCTTTTCAAAAATCGAGGCTGTGCAACGACTGCAGTGACCTTCTTGCGCCCCGTAACTACAACAGAATCGTTCCACTGCCCCAACATCAGCCAAGATGTATGATCTTCCCCACCGGGAGATAAGGGCGCACGAGAGATCATCCCCTTTCCTCCTCTCCGCGGGCAAAAGCACTACACGTGAGAGATGAGCGCCCCCGTGCCCTCATTGCACCATCTTGCTGATAATGCTAAAAATGCGATATCTCCCCCTCCCCCTGAGATACCCGTTAATAGCGGTAAGTTGTAGATATAAATAGCTTGCCGTTTGAACATTGAAGCAGGTACATCTCGGTGGCTCAGTGGTTAGGGCCTCCCATTCAAGACGCATAAGTCCCACATTCGATTCCACGTGCCGGAGTCTTTTTTGATGATTGTGTGTGGTGTTTTATTTCGCAAAGACCATTTGATGGCCAAAGAGGGCCAGGTCATAAGACGAGATGTGAACAATGAATATGTTGGGTGGCTCTATAAGGGCCTTAAAATTCCTCGCACTAAAATGGGTAAAATATAAAAGTAATAAAATAATGATAGTGGCGTGATATGTATAGTAAAGATGAGCGACGAAAAGTTCTGATAATAAAAGCATGTGTAAAGATATTTGGCACCAGCACAAGTGCCTCATCAGCGCCCTTGTGTCCAAGGGCTACGAGGCAAGTGCTTTTAAATGCAGTCACCGCAGCAGCAGCCTCTCTTGAGAGGTCGCGCTACGCATTGCCTGGGTATATTATATGATAGAAGCGGACATCTCATAAAAAGCTAGTAACGATTTATGCGTGAAAAGTGGTTCTTTACTGACGAACATTGCAGGCTGTAATGGTATATGTTGTGGATAGGGTGATGGAGAGTATTGTCCTCTTAGAGTGTCTAATTGTCCACACTGAATTAAAATGTGAAGAACTGTTAGTGCTTCTACACATACGTCCCACAATGGTGGATCGCCACCGAACAAAAGATATCAGTGTGTAGTGTATGTGTGTCCTATGCTGAGCCTTGTTGGTGTCACCTCTGTATGATGCAATTTCGATACTGGCGGCCGATGACCAAGCTGCGGCTTAATAACGTGTAGTTTGTTTTGTGTGTGTCTATCCCACTTGCTATGACAGTAGTCGCTGTGCTTTCATTTGAGAGACGGTCTAAGGTCAAGTGTTGGGATTAATATGAGTGTAGTGGCAGTGCTTTCGTGGACAGATGCAGCAAGCTGGTTCGCCATGACGTTGCCTAGGATTTCACGGTGCCGTGGCACCCAGCACACTACAACATGTTAATCGAGTGTGTAGAGTGTGCGTAAAACAGAGTAAATTGAGATGAGGACAGGGTTTATTTGTTTTTTAAGAGTTTGCAGAGTTACCACACTGAGGGAGTCCGTATAAATTACTGCATTTTGTAGTTGTAATTGTTTGATGTGTTTAGCGGCCACAAGTATTGCGTAAGCTTCTGCTGTGAAGATACTTGTGTCTGAATGTAGAGGGCCAGCATCCGAGAAGGATGGGCCGACATCAGTGTAGGACACAGAGAAGTTAGACTTGGAGGCATTTGTAAAGAACTCAGAACGTGTGTATTTGTGTTGAAGTTCCAGGAAGTATGTTCGGATATGGGCAATGGGCGCGTGATTTGTAACTTCTAGAAAAAACACATCGCAGTCGATAGTCTGCCACTGCCATGGTGGTAGGTATGCTGCAGCTGATTCATCACTGGAAGCACAAGCAGGCGAAGCGACACTAAACGTGCTGTCAGCAAGACTCGGTGCCCTCCTAACACAGCTGAACGAGGTGGATGCTGCTGTCGAGCCACTTGTGCCAGACGAAGAAGTCGACGAGAACCATGCACATACAATTGCGTACAATAGCAGAATAGTAACCTGCGTCACAAGGCTCAACCAACACACCAGAGCTCAACGAGCGAACGCCATTACAGCAGCGGAGGGCGTCTCGGGCCCCTCGCGACAGGAACCTAAGAGCCAGCGGTTCAAAGGTGAAGTTGCCGAAACTCGAGGTGCAGCGATTTAACAGCGCCGCCACGGAGTGGCAGCCCTTCTGGGAGCAGTACCAGCAAGCCATACACGACCACACTCTTTCTGAGGGAAAGAAGTTTTTGTATTTGCACTCGGCGCTTTCTGGGAGAGCAGCAGCGACGGTGGCCAGTATACAAGCGACCGCAGCCAACTATAATACGATCATCGAGCTTTTGAAGGAGCGTTTCGGATGAATGAACGGAGATGCTCATTCAGGAGCATCTTTCACAGTTGCTGGGCCTGCCAACTGTACAAAGCGGGCATGAGGTGAGAGACTCACGTCACCTCTATAAACACATGCAGCAAAATATAGCCGCCCTCACGACACTTGGAGTTCAGACCGACAGCTACAGAGCAATGCTCGCATCCGCACTTCTGCGAATGCTGCCAGGTAAACTAGTGGTAGAATATCACAAACATTGCTCTGCAGAGAAAAAAAAAGAATAGCCTGTGTATTGCAAGTTTGCAGTGTTTTCTCAAAAACAAGGTGGAGAGCCGGGAAAAGGCACTGCAGGTTGGGCAGAGAGAAGGCAAAGGCAGTAGCACAAAACCACGTTTTGATAACGATAGGTCTCGAGCTTCTAGGGCATCAGCAACTTCACTTTTAACGGCAAGTGAATCCAAACAGAAGGAGCCTTGTGCGTTTTGTGCTGCTAGGGAGCATGTGACAAAGGAATGCCAGACGCCGCTTTCACTCGAAAAAAGAAAAGGGGCAATCCTCAAAGCTGGCCGATTTTTCTGCTGTTCTATTAAAGGGCACACATCGCGAGAATGTTGCAATAAAGAAGTAAAGTGTAAAATATGCAGTAAGAGGGACCTTATTCAAATGTGCAATCCTGCGTGGAAGTCTGCTGCTAACACAGCAAGTGAATTGCACTCTGCGACAGGTAGCAAAGATGACCAAACGACAACTGTACTGCTTTAGACAGCTCATATATGGGCAAAAGGTACCCAGCAAAGACTGCTCAACCGTGAACTATTTGATGGCAGAAGTTAGAGAACATTTGTGACAGAAGAATTGTCATGTCAGCTGAATTTGGAAGTACTTGGTGAGGAAGACAGCACCATATTTTCCTTTGGAGGAGCAGACAGTGCCATAAAAAAAAGGCGCAGGCGAGTACGGCTTCCGTTAAGGAGTCAGTATGACAGAAAAGAGCACTACCTCAAGACCTTGCAGATATATCAGATATGTTCGGACAAGCTTCTTGTGCCAGAGAGGGTGATAAAAGAGGTCAAAATGAAAGTGGCTGGTCTATCTGATGTTACCTTGTCAGCCGCAAAATTAGAGCAAAATGGCATTCGTATATTGATTGGCGCTGACTACTACTGGAGTCTAGTGACCGGCGAAGTGCACAATCTTCAGCGGGGCCTAGTTGCAATACGCACTTTGGGTGGACACTGCAGGGAACAGTGTCGTACAGCAATACTAGTGCAAGGGTAGCGGTCGTTCGAGCTGTTGTAGCGGAAAACAAGTTCGTAATGACGACTCAGCTCAAATCTTTCTAGGAGCTCGAAAGCATGGGTATTGTGGACCAAGTTCCACATAATCAGGAACACGAAGAAGTTCATAAAACTTTCGAGTCCTCCATTAAGTTCACCAATGGAAGATACGAAGTAGCCATAGATTTTCATCTTGCTGACAATGAGGGAGTCGCAAAGAAATGTTTGGCCAGCCTCACAATTAAATTGTTAAAAGATGAGGCAATGCTGATGAAGTACGACGAGGCCATATGCCAGTACTTTTAACGAGGATTCGCCGAGCGGCTTCCAAAAAACACAGTAAGCATAGAAAACAGATTGTATTACATGCCTCACCGAGCTGTGTTGTGCCCCGCTAGCCAGTCAACTAGCCTCAGTGTGGTCTTTGATGCTTCGTCGAGCGAAACCAGGTGCGTGTCACTGAATGAAGCATTGGATTCAGGACCGAAGTTAAACCCCGATATCTCAAAGGTCATGCTCAATTTCAGAATGCACCGCATTGAACTTCATGCAGATATCGAAAAGGCGTTTTACAAATATCACTGAGAAAGGAAAATAGAGATGCCGTACGCTTCCTGTGGTATGGGGAAGTACCCACTAAGAAAAAACCGAGTCCACCACCTGAAATCTGGAGGATGACAAGAGTCACGCTCGGAGTGACCAGTAGCCCATTTCTGCTTGCTGCCACGGTACGTCACCATGTCGGCATGATGGCCAGCTATTCGGGCACAGCACGAAGACAGGCTGAGAGCTTCTATGTCGACGACTTCATGGCAGGTGTCGACACAGAAGAAGCAGCTGAAGAATTCTATCGAAAAACACTGGACATAATGAAAAGGGCAAGCATGTTTCTTTGAAAGTGGAACTCAAATTCCGAAACGTTGCAGTAGATATTTCAGAATGAAAGAACTGGATGTCCCACGAACACAGTGCAGTGCCCCACAAGCAGTACAGCGCATGTGTTAGAACTTGTGCGGGATAAAGAAGGCGATCACCTAGCCTTTTCTATAAAACCGGTCTTAGATTTCCTTGACAGATGCTGCAACACCAAAAAATTTATTCTTCAGGCCTCAGCGGGTATTTTCGATCCTTCAGGTCTGTTTTCTCCAGTCACTGTGACTGCCAAACTGCTGTTCCAAAAACTCTAGGAGCTAGGTGTTGGCTGGGATACAACATTGCTCGAAGAGGTGCAAGCAGTGTGGGAGCAATGGCACACGCACTGCATCATTTAACGGCGGTAACCGTTCCAGGATGTTGTATCAGTGCTGAAAGCGACAACATAGAGATTCATGTATTTACTGATGAAAGCCCGAAGGCATGTGGAGCGGTTGCATACTTTCGTGTTTGTCAACTGGGCATTCACAATGGAAATTTGATCTTAGCAAAATTGACAGTAGTCCCACTAAAGAAGATTTCCCTTCCAAGACTTGAATTGATGGGTATGCTAATAGGTGCCCGACTGAAAGACTACCTGGCCCGATCATTTACACTACAAGTGGAATAGGTTTCTGCGGACAGATTCCAAAATCGCACTTCACTGGGTCTGGGGCTGTGCGACAGTGGAAACCCTTCGTGGCTAACCGAGTGATGGAAATACAATGGCTCACAGATCCAGACCAATGAAACCATTGCCCAGAGGCAGAAAGTTCAGCTGACGTCTTAACACGATGATTTGCGCCGGAAGTGCCCAAAACAGCTACAGTTTGGTGGCGTGGACCTTCATGGCTCTTCCAGCCTTTTGCTGATTGGCCACACAGTGAAACCATCTGTGAAGACATAACTGCGGAAGAAGAAAAAAAGCCAGTGCACGTTCACATTGTTGCGCAGTCGGTAGAAAAATCAGTCTTGCCTTTCAAGCAGTTTAGTTCCTTGACTAAACTGATCAGAGTTGTCGCATGAATGAAGCAATTTGTGCACAACTCCATGTGTTCCCTCTTGAAAGAGCAAGGATTGCTGACCGCCGGACAAATAAACGAGGCTCAGATATGTCTTATCAGAGAGGTGCTACGTGAGGCTTTTCCCAAAGAACTTCGGTGCATTTCTCACTCAGCAAGAATATCGAAGGGCTCACCCTTACGTGACCTTAATGTATTCCTAGCCAGTCATCGAGTCTTGAGAGTTGGGGGACGTCTCAAAAATGCCGAAGTGACTTACAACGCCAGGCATCCGATTCTGCTCCGTTCAAATCATCCTTATGTTAACTTATTAATTGAAAGAACGCACAGGCGCCTTTTACATGCTGGGCCTTTAGAAACGCTTACAGAACTAAGAGAACAGTTCTGGATAATGAAAGGCCGGCAGGTAGTCAAAAGAACACTGAAAACATTTGTGACATGTGAACGCTTCAACTGCAGAGCTGCCACTGAAGTAGCGGCTCCTTTGCCTCCTGAGAGACTAATGAAGGCGTTGCCTTTCGAAGTGACAGGCATAGTTTTCGCTGGTCCACTTTACACAAAAGATCAGGGCAAAAACAAGAAGCCTTACGTTCTCCTCTTTACATGTGTGGTCACAAGAGCAATACACCTTGAGTTCGTAACAGACATGTCAATCGACAGCTTTTTCAAGGCGTTCAGAAGATTCGTGACAAGAACAGGTAAGTGTTGAGTTATTTTCTCAGACAACGCAAAAACCTTCCAGCGAGCGTCACGTGACCTATGGAAGTTGTGGAAAGCCATACGTGAGAAAGAACTCCAAAATTATTTTGGTCAGCATCACATGCAGTGGAAATTCATCGCCAAAAGAGCCCCATAGTGGGGAGGCTTTTGGGAGAGATTGGTATAATCTGTGAAGGCCTCCCTCAAGAAAGTTTCGGGAAACAACTACTACACATTCGAGGAACTTGCGACAATCCTCACTGAGGTTGAAGCCGTCGTCAATTCTAGGCCTCTGACATATGTTTCTGCAGAGACCACTGAAGTAGAACCTCTCACACCTTCTCATTTTCTTGTAGGCAAGCGCCTGACGTTACTGCCCACATCGACGTGCGAAGATGCAATGTCACAGCCTAACAATATTGAAAGAAGTTGGAAATACCGACAAAGAATGACAGATCATTTCTGGCGAAGATGGCAGAAAGAATACCTGAACAGTCTGCGTAGCGCACATTTCTACGTAGCGACCTTGTCGAACGCCATCCAAGAGGGCATGGCGGTGCCTGTCTACGAGCATCTATTGCTGCGACAACTATGAAAGATGGGAGTGGTCGACAAGGTGTTAATCAGATGTGATGGGCGGATCAGGGCCTGTATGGTGCGCCTACCAAGTAGGACTGTGATCGGAAGACCAGTGCAACTTTTGTATCCTCTGGAATCTTTATAAGAATGAGCTAAGGCTCATCGGGGGGGAGTATGTCAAATCTTTTATCAGCTTGTTTTCAATAGTCCTCTGGCAACCATGTCTGATCGCTATAAACAGCAGTTTTTCGAAAGCATCAACGATACCGTGTGGCTTTTCTTTTGCCTCCCAATAGTTTTTATAAGTTGTAAGTGACCACCATGCCTTGTGTTGTCTGGCAAACCTAAAAGACCCTTCCGGTCTTCTCGCACGGTGGAGCCTGAAATTGCAAGAATTTGACATTTTCGTTAAATATTATATAAATGTCCGAAAGAAAGCACTCTGACGCTGACTGCCTGTCTCGTGCTCTTGTCAAATTACAACCGAAGGACGATGCAGACAATGACTGTCCTGGAGAACTATATGTGCCGACGACTTCGCCGAGCGAAAACGAGCTGACCCGGAACTCAGGAGCCTTATAGAGTACCTCGAGGCAAGGCCGCCGTTGTTCCAAAAGTATTCAAACGAAGACTTCAGTCGTTTCTCTTGCGCAACGGCGTTCTCCTGAAGAAAAACCACTCACCACTTCAGGCCAACTACCTCGTCGTAGTAACTTTAGGGTTACGTCCAGATGTTTTGGTTGCTCTACACGACGATCCGACTGCTGAACACCTCGGTGTCTCCGGTACGCTCGCAAGAATACAGAAAAAGTACTACTGGCCACGACATTCTACCGACGTCACTCGTTATGTGAAGACACGCCGTGACTGTCAACGACGAAAGACACCGCGGACTAGGCCAGAGGGTCTTCTCCAGCACATCTAGCCACCTCACTAGCCATTCCAGCAAATCAGCATGGACTTACTGGGGCCGTTTCATACGTCGAATTTTGGGAACGAATAGATCGTCGTAGCTACCGACTACCCACACGCTACGCTGAAAAAAGGGCCCTTCCCAAAAGCAGTGCCGCAGAGGTAGCAAAATCCTTCGTCGAGAACATCGTCCTGCGTCACGGAGCTCAACAGGTACTCACTACTGACACAGACACGTCCTTTACAGCAGATCTAACTCAGGCGATTTTGAGGTACAGCCAGGCAAGTCACCGGCGGGCCACCGCCTACCATGCGCAGACCAGTGGCCTCTACGAGCGTCTTAATAAGACCATCGTCGATATGCTGACCATGTACGTCGATGTCGGGCACAAGACGTGGGATAAAATCCTTCGGTACCTGATCTTCGTGTACAATATGGCCGTCCAACAAACGATGCAGATGACGCTGTAGAAGCTTGTCGGCAACGACAATCGACGCTATGCTTCTGCACATTACCACGTTATTGACGAAGAGAACCTCGACGTCATTGCCTACCTTCATTGCACGGAAGAAGCTCGTAAACTTGCCCGCCTGCGCATCAAGAATCAGCAGGCGACTGACAGCCGCCGTTACTATCTTCGACGAAGCTTCAAGAAGTAGCAACCTGGGGACCGTGTCTGGGTATAGACGCCTACACGCCGACGCGGGCTCTGTGAAAAACTTCTGCGCGGGTACTTCAGACCGTACAGAGTATTAGGACGTCTCGGCCCCCTCGAGTACGAGGTTGTTCCTGACGGCATTACGAACTCTCAATGGCACCGTGCTCGAGTCGTCCATGTCGTGCACCTCAAGCCATTTCATGCGCCAACCTGAGGACAGTATTTTTTTGCTGTGCTTTATTGCTTGTACTTGTTGTTCATTTTCCTTATTATTGTACTTTAGTATTTCGTTACAGCATCGGGATAATGCCTTTCAGAGGGGGAATTGCCAAATTCCCTCCTCAAGTTTTGTTATCTCCCTGTTTCACCATCAGTAGTTCTGAGCGCAAACCGCGCCTACACTTTACGAGAAGCTTCAGGACCACAAAGATCATTTTGTTAAGATTACGCCCACTTCGTGAACATTTAGGATAATTCTGGAACCTACATCGCCGCTAGCAATAACGCTAGAACACTCGATAACAAGTGTATAGGTGCCGACATGCTTCGCCACTTGTCAGTTGATCCGCAGCTGACGCTCTGCTCGCCACTATCAGTGCCAGTGTCTTGCTGTAATCTGACTTCCTTTTTTTTGCGGGGCCACAAGTTCAGCCTGAATAAACAGTTGAATACTCCACCTGCAGTCTGCTTCTTTCGTCCACGTCACGACCCAGGGACAATTTACATACTCCAAATTTGAGCACTGTCACGCGCCACAGCGTCGGACTACTTGACCAGGTTCAGCAAAGTGATCGACTCCACATTCCATTATGTGGAGTCAAGACTCCCAATTCCGCAAGGCTGCAAAACAAGACGATTTTTTATTATTTCAAGCACGATATAAAAATATGGGTCCAAATCACAACTCGAAGAGAATGTTGAAATTCGTCACTATATTTCATGCTCTTTCCTTTACTACTGTACGATCTAATCGCACGTCCTGACCAATTGTTGGCGCCTTTAAACATCAAATAAGATATATGAAAATCTAGTAATATGTATCGATTCTAAATTGTTCTCCTCAAGTCCATGCTGCTGTCTGGTTTGCATGAGCGATCTCACGGTATTGGCATACTTTTTGTGTCCCCTGTTAGTTCATAAGTTTTTTTTTTCTGATCATACATTATACTCAAATTTTAGCTAAATGCTTACATGACAAAGGCTTGGTCAATCCCCTGGAGTGAGTACGTGCCATATTGGTGAAGAACAAAGAAAACAAACAAACAAAAATGTATTCGCATGTCACAGTCGCTACCATATTCTGAAACTTGGCACTAGCAGTTGTTCCGACATCCGATTTCTAATGTCAATGAGGGTGGGGAATTCTGGACGCCGAGTGCTTTCGATTCCCCTGTTCACCACTAATCCGAGTTTCAACTCTTATTCAGCAATAGTCTGCTCTGCAAAAAAAAAGCCCATGAAACAGTTTGCCACCGGGACACAGCCACTAGCCCAACGTCGTTTATTTTATGTGGTACAAGAGTCAAACTAGATTATGAAGGCCAGAAACACGCCTTGACCACCATGCTTTTGTACCGCATGCTCGAACTTGGTGGCTGTGATGCCACAAGATATTGATAATTTCATTCAAATAGAGATTTGGTGCAAAGTAGCTAAAGCTGGCAACCATGTTGAATTCCGGAGTATGTGCACAGGCATGAAGAGTGCAGACAATACCCATTTGGTTCAACACGGTAAGGCCCAGCTGCTTGTGTTTTAGCGAGTGTCTGAGGCCTACTTCTCGATGCCGTACAAAAAAGAATGCCATAGCGAGCGTCGGCGCATTGCGCTTAAGCTCTCGCTTATTATTAAAAGCGCACAGTACTTTTGAAATAGCCGGCTATCACAACCACTGCCGACCAAATATGTCGAGATTACTGTCGCGTTAATCGGCAGCCCTCCTCACTCGTTTTGTGGTTATCCGCCACGGCATCAGCACAAAGACGTCGAAATCGCTTAAATGTACCCCTAAGCACATTCTGAAAAGCCATTGTGGCGTCCGCCACAACGCTGACCTTCATGCGACAGATGGTGGTCATGATATGCGCTAACAGCTATAGTAATAGGACCATGCTCCATACGACAAAGGGAATATATCACCTTTACGGAGTCTCTGTAGATAAATGATTGTGTGTTTATTCAGAGAACTTGATACAAAAAGTGGTTACAAAAGTATTTGGGCCATTAGCCTGTGTGGCTAGGTACTAAACCAATCTATTATGCAAGTATTTTATAATATGTCACCAGCAAAGGTACACATTATATGAAAATGAATTTTTATACAATTTCAATGACTGAGTAGCATCAAAAGTTTATTACATATAATTAAATGCACATGACAATGAATACAAAATTGCTGCAAAATTTTAAGCACACAAGCAGTAAAGAAGAACTAATGACATACATTGTAGAAAGTACAAAAGACGGGGAAACCGGAAAGAATGTGCAGAAATTTCGCAAAAGGATCAAAAACAGTCAAACTGACATCAGAACAAAGAACAACAAAAACAAGAAAGATATACAAACCAGGCTGAACAAAAAGAAAAAAATATGCAGGTGAGCTTCACTGTGGTTAATAGCACCAATTATTGACAAAATTGTACTCTGCAAGTCAAATTCAAATTGCGTGCAAGTTTAATTTCAAGTGCGATGGTGTACCTGATTTTACCTTTAGTGAACTGGATTAGCCGTTCATTGTATGCTATCCTACAATTGGGAACGTTGAAGTTGCAATTGCTGGCATTCCTTGTGTTACGGGTAGGTGCAGAAAACGTGCGCACAAGTAGTGGAAAGTTAGTGTAAATGACTGAATTTATCATTATGGCGATTTTGTAATTTCGCTGAGAAAGGCAGTATCCGATAGATAAAATGAGATCCCAGCTTTGGCTAAAAGAAGATGCAATGATTCGTAGGGCGCGGTTTTCTCAGCGTACGATTGGTTCGATGTACGTTGGATAAGTAAAGCCCCATATCTTGCTACAATAACAGAGTTGAGAGTGGAATATAGAATAGTGTAATGATTGAAGCACACTAAATGGAAAGTAACATTTAGCTTTATTGAGTGTGAAGCATGCAAAAGCAAGCTTTTGAATATGTAATTAACCTCATTTTTTCAATTCATGTTTCGGTCTATTTGAACACCCAAGTATTTAAATATGGAAACTGGCTCAATGGGAGAGTTGTTAATATTAAAGTGCAGAAGGCTATATTCAAGATTTTTTTTCTTCTGAGAGTATGAAATATAAGGTATTTAGTTTTGGCTATAACTAATGCAAGCTTGTTGTGGGCAGACCATGCAGAATTATGTGCTAAGTCTGCCATGACTTGTTATTTTAGCGTACAGAGAGAGTTACCTCAAAAAGTAATGCGGTGTCATCAGCTTACGCTATGATTTTACGTGCAAGAACATTGTTAGGTCATTTATGTATTATGAAAACAACATAGGGCCTAGCATGCTTCCCTGGGGTATTCCTCATGTTAATTTTCTGAAGTCCAAGAACATGCGATCAAACACATCGCATTCGCAGATCAAACACATCTGCCAGATAACTAGAAAAAAACTGAAGTGTCTCGTTGGTAAAGCACTAAACGAGATTCTAATTTCTTTAGTAGTATAGAATTTGAAACAGTGTCAAATGCTTTATTTATATCCAGAGAAAAGCTGACCACAATTTTGGTATTTTGAAGTACTGAGTTGATGAACTGCGCTAGAGTAAAAACAGCTGTGGTCCTGGACCTATTTGTGATGAAACTGTGTTGTTTGATGCAAATCATGTCAATTGAGCTTAATAATTGAGTCCTGTCCCTGCTGCTTTCTATGGGGCACAAATAGGACTTAATTATTTTTTCAAAAAGCGTGTTCACGGTACTGAAAACCGAGATGGGACGGTAACTGCTGGAATTTTCGTGATCTCTGGATTTGTAAATAGGCACCACTCTCGCAATCTTTATAATGTGTGGGTAAGTGTCATTTTGAAGGCAGTTATTCATTATGAGGGAAAGAGGCTGCGAAAGAAGGTATGAGTTTTTCTCCAGCACTTTTGCAGTGATGCCATCATGACCAACGGCTTTATTGCAAGGAAGCTTTAGGATTTCTGGCTTAATTTCCTGAGAGGTTGCACTTGTAAGCTCAAGCGTTGCGATTAGGTTTACTGTCTACACTGAATTGAAATGGTCATATGTAGTAATTTTCCTGTGTTAGAAAAAAAAAGAAATAAAAATAATAATGAATTTATTTTAACCAATATCGTGTTATTACAGGGAATGGGAAAAAAAGTGGCAGTCCACTTGTCTAAGTTCCCACCCCCCAATTACATCAGAAAAAGGTAGTGGTGGTGACAAAATCAAGAGTGAGACAACTGAGATTAAGTTGGGAACAGTTTTTGCAGCAGCAAAATTTCATCTTGCTTGGGAGCAGTTAGTGGCATTTAATATGTCATATTGGGAGCTTGAAAATACAAATATTTATTTGTCCCACAAGTGTTGCTGAGCTCGCCTTAGGACACCTGCGTTACCGTTTGACAGATGTACCACCCCATAAACTTCATTCCCAGCTTCGATAAGAAGAAAGCAAAATATAAAGTTGTGGGAGAACCTGTTCCTGCAAAAGCATACCAGGTTTTAAGCCAATCAAAATAAATGAACAGGGGTTTTTAAATGGCACTCAAAGCGCAAAGTTTTGTGAAAAAGCCAATTATAAAATAAAATTGTGGGCGGACAGTAACGCAAATGGCGGTCCTAAGGGCTCAGCGAGAACAGAGACCCTGATAATTTTAATATAATAATAAAAGCCAGAGACGTTTGGGCCGTGCCCAGTTGTGAAAAAAAAAAATACATTGTCTGACCACACTCCGTAGGAAATTGCAAACGTTCTGCATGGCTGTACACTTTCTCCACGTGTCTTCAGCTCTCAAGCTTCTAAAGCTGTCGCTTCACTTCACTGTCTTCGGTTTGGCTACTGTTCACTGGGTTTGATGACGCTCTCGATCTTCGAGAATAGATGTTGTGCATCTTTCTTCCCGTGACTTTTACCGGATATTCATCTCGCTTGCCAGAGGTCATCTTTGGAGAGGGGCGTCACCGTTTTGTTATGTACGGCGTGTTGCGCTAGTGTACCAGGCGCGCGCCAGCAAGGATACAGTGCCCACGTCCCCGAGGTACAAGACCTCTCCCGTGCGGGGTTGACAGGGGGAGGCGACGGGTGCATCCTGCGGCACGCGCCTTCTACCGCTTCTTTTGATCTGCTTGTGATTATGGATGGTGTTTCTATTTAGGCGTCCGCTATTACGAAGGCCGAGGGCAACACTACACGTTATCGCGAGATGTCCGGGATCAGGTCGTTTATATGTTGAACTAACCGCATTAGCAGAGCACGATTACGCGCCTGTCTTAAAACGCATGGGTAAATCGAGTTGTCCATGGTTACCCGAGGATGTAGTAGATCAGCGATGTCTTTGGTAACGGGGCATTCCGCCAGGTAATGTTTGATACCCTCACACATACACCTGCAGAAACACCTGGGCTCGCTCAACAGGTTAAACCTGTGGAAGTATGTGTGGAACCATCCGTGGCCCGTGAGCAACTGGACTAACGCCTTGTTAGGTGGAAAATACGCCGGTAATTGAGATAAATCCGGCACCCACTTATAGAGTTCGGTGTCCCTATTTTCTGACGACCACTCAGAAGCCCAGCGTTTCCTGAGTTCTCCGTTAAACTTCGCTCGCACAGTGCGCGAGGACCACTTGCTCTGTCTTGTAAAACCTCGTCGTGCGGCGCGGGAGGCAATGAAGTCGGCGACTTCATTGCCGAAAACTCTGCTGTGTCCCAGAACGTGACAAAGCTTTATATTCGATTGCGCCTGTATGCGTTTATCCGTGCTTTGCATTTCTGCTATTCGCGGATCGGCGTTGGTTCTGGACGCCAATGCATGAAGCAGGCAAAGACAATCCGTATAAATATATATGTCTTGGGCAGTGGGGTGATCTTTTAACCATTTTAATGCTTCTGCAAGGGCCACGGCTTCTGCGCAGAAAGCGCTCGTTGGCTCCCGATACAGCGAGTCTACCCACTGCCTCCACACGGGTCACCCTGCCGAAAGTGACAAAGGCTGCTCCTGCCAATCCCTCTGCATAAGATCAGTCTGTGTATACGTGTAGTGCTCGATGCCCTGCCATCGCGTTGGCTTCCCGTGCCGTCAAACAATACGCAGAAGGTCTTGTCTTTATTTATCAGTACTTTTGCGACCCGCGCCCATTCTAGTACTTTCCTGAGTACTTCAGATCCCATCTCTTCAAGTTTTTTCTTTGATTCACCGGGGATGATAATCAAGGTGTCGTCCACATATGCCTGTATGGTTACGCCTTTCGGCATCGGCAAACATAGTAATTCATGCACTATGACATTCCATAACAGACGCGACAGGGGCGATCCCTGCGGGCTGCCCAGGGTAGGCCGTGCCTCCGCTTCCCCAGCCTGAGTTCTATATACTACTGATCTGTCTGTTAGAAACGATTGGAGCATGTTATATAGGTTCGCTGGGACACCTCTTTCACTGAGGAAGCGGAGCACCTGAGGGTGCCATACACTGTCGAATGCCCCTTGGAAATTGAGGCTCATTAGTATGGCAGGAATCTTCGACGTGCGCAGTTGCACGAGCCTCGCCTTTAAGTTGTGCAATGCCTGTACTGCACTTTTGGCGTGGGTAAACCCATACTGCTGGGCGTGTACATGACCGCTCCTCAACAGGAAGCTATATAATCACCCGTTGAGGAGCCTTTCAAAGACTTTCCTAAATACAGAACTTATACATATTGGCCTGTACGAAGTCGTACACAGCGGGGGCCGGTTAGGTTTTGGTATGAATATGATTCGGCCACGTCTCCAACATCTATGGAAATGACCGAGCCTCAGTGCCGCGTTAAGGACGAACATTACGAATTTTGGCCTTAGTTCGTATAGGCCCTTAACTATGCCGGGCGTAATGCCATCGGGACCCGGCGCCGACCTCGGTGATAGTTTACCTATCACTTCTTTCACTTCCCCATCTGTGAAAGGTACGCCCTGTAACCTTCATTGATACGAAGCTGCTGCCAACTCCCTTATTGCGATATGCACTGGCAGATTCACGTCGGGGTCGTCTACGGCTACCTGCGTACGAAGGAGCAGGGCGGCTGACTCGAAGTGCGAGCTCGTGAGCGTTCCGTCCGGGCCCTCCAAAGGTGGCAAGAATTTTCTGCTTTTCGTGCGGCCGAAGGCTTTCCTAAAAGGGGCCGAAAAAACACTATGCCTCGAACACGCCGCGTTACATTCAGCCTCGTATCGATCCCTGGTCTCCCTTATTCAGGCTCGGATCATCGCTAACGCCTTCGAATATTCATATCTATACCACACTCTAAGATCGCTGTCTCGGCACCGCTGAAACCTCCGCCGAGTAGCATTAACCCTTTTCCTTTTCTCTGCCAATTGCGGCGTCCACCAAGACTTCCCGGCTCTGGATTTGACTGGGCACAGTTGTTTATGCTGGTGGCCTTGGAAGATTTTATAGAATGCTTTCCATTACGAAGTCCAGTGCTATCGTTGACGATATGTCGGCCCCTAACACTTGATCGAACCAAGCGTCCCTTGCGAGTGCCCTGAGTAGTTAGGCTCGAAACAGGCGGTTGGACGCAGCATCGGCTCCTGCTAGAATCCCCTGAAAGGTCAGGTTTTTCGTTATCTCAACGCGTTCGCACAGTCAGAAGCTGTCCCTAAACGTGTCAGGACGCGATTTATTGTCTCGAAAAGCCGATCGAGTGCGAAGTTTATTATTTATCTCGACCTTTTGCCGAGCCCTTAGGCAGGCCTATGGAGGGAGTGGGTCAGACCCACTGCATTCATGGCAACTAGTAGGGCAACGCACGAAGTTTCGCCCGACGCGGCGAGCACCCTGGCGGCCGGGAGCCTGTCGGATACGCCGTGTTCGAGGTTTTCGGAGGAAGGCGACAGTATCCTCGCAAGATTGGCGTACCCGAACAATTCAGAGGTCCCGGGATCGGCCCAGAGGCCCATACCCACTATTGGCGCAGCTGAAAACGGAACAGAGCAGCCCATACCTACTAGGGAGACAGAACAAGATGAAAATGTCCGGTCGTCCGTCTCGGAGACTACCGCGGTGGCGACGAGTCTTAGGGCGGATCTCGGGTAATGGCAATGGTCCAGGAGCTAGAGAACGACCTATTCAAGTTCTGCGCGGACCTGAGCAATAGGATTATAGTCACCTGCGGAAACTACTTCTTGGGAAGATTTTTTGAACTTGCACGACTCTGCTCGGACTTACGAGCTGACGTGGCGGCGGAGCGCGCGGTGGTTTCATCTTTGCAGGGCCAACTGGTGGAGGCACGCCGGGAGACGGCGACGATGCAGCGACGGGTCGCGGTGGCTGAGAGACCGGCGGTCAGAGATGTCCTGACCGGCGTGCAGGGCGCTTTCGTTTCCGGTGCGAGTGCCTTGGCGGTTCCAGGTGGCCAGATGGACAATGTTGTTGCAGAAAGGACGGATGCACTTCTCGGTCTGGTCAGCGGCATGAGCTATGCTGTGGCCCTCAGCTCACGATGAGGCCGGGAGCTCAGGGGCCTTCTCGAAACGGCCCCGCCGGACTTCAGGCGACTGCGACGAAAGGAGCGGGACTTCCACTGGGCTACGTGGCCTTTCTCACGCCGGTTGAAAGCACGGACGGCTTGGCGAGAGAAGTGATGAGGGTCCTGAAATCAAACATCGACCCGGTAGCCAAAGAATCAGACATGTTACACTGCGGCACACGAGGTATGGCGTCACCGTCTTTTCACACATGCGACAGTCATTAATCAACATGAGAAACGCCATCGAGGAAAATAACGTAACACGCAACGCCATTACAGTCCGCGTCCCGGATAAGCGCAACCCGCACGTTAGGTTTTCGGGTATAGATCCTGAAATAGCAACTCAGGACTTCGTCCGCCTCCTCAGCGAGCGTAATCCGAACCTGCAACTCAATGAGGAAACGTGTAAGGTTAGGGTATCTTTCCGAGAACGTACAGGGACAATGGGACATGTAGTCGAAGTGGACCTAGAGGCCTTTAAACATATAATGTCCTCCTCGCGTATCTCCATCGGATGGACGGTCGTCAGGGCATGGGAAGACGTGCACGTCCCCACGTGCACGTTTTGCGCATCTTACTGGCACAGTAGGAGTTCGTGCACCATATGAAACGACGCCGTGAGGGCCACATGCATGCACTGTGCTACGGAGGGGCACACGGGCAGAGAATGCACAGTGAGGGAGGGAGACGCGGCGGTGAAATGTGACAATCCCGCCTGCCACCGGGCGGGATTGTCGTCTGCCGGTCACCCGGCGGAACACCCGCAGTGCCCACTACTGATAGAAAAGGTGGCAAGGCTGAGAGCCCGCACCAATTATGGCGGGGCGTAATGGCGGGGCCACAACCTCAGGGGGGAATCAAAGGGGGAGTCTACATGTGTCTCATTTGTCCAAATCAACCTCGATCACGCGCGCCTGGCGACAGGCGCCCTGTGCGAGGGTATGGTCGTGGGGTCGTTGAGCCTGGCCGCAGTTTTCGATCCATATCGAACTGCAAAGAGGATACCGCACCTTCTTTCGGGGTTCGGAGTGATTGCATTGGATGAGGATCCGGGCGCAGCAATCCTCTATAGGGAGCCACCATTTGACATCTATCCCATCACAGTGACGAAACTGGTGGTAGCAATATAATGTCAAGCCCGCGAATTCAGTTTCGTGCTAATATCGACATACGCACTACCCCACAGATCAATGGACCCTACCCTACAGGCAATTGAAGAAACGCTTTTGAAGGTTAGAACTTCCAACGTAGTGGTAGCTGGAGATTTCCATGCAAAACACCTGGTGTGGGGGCCAAACGCCGGTGACGAGAGAGGGGCGCGTCTGCTGGAGTTCGCTGCGGCCAACGAGCTCACTGTACTGAACGACCCACAATCGCGGCCCACGTACGAGATCCCTTACGCGGCCAGCTGGATAAACGTAACGTTGCCCTCGTTCACCGCCGTGCAGTCCGGATTCCAGTGGGAGGTACGAGAGGACTTAACCCACTCGGAACATCGCTACATTGAAATCAAGATTGGAGGAAGCGAAGTTCGGACTGGGAAACAATTGACGCGTTTTGCCCAAGCCGAGCTACTCAGGGCACTCGGAAGGGACGCTTGGTTCGATCAAGTGTTAGGGGCCGACATATCATCAACGATAGCACTGGACTTCGTAATTAAAGCATTCTATAAAATCTTCCAAGGCCACCAGCATAAACAACTGCGCCCAGTCAAATCCAGAGCCGGGAAGTCTTGGTGGACGCCGCAATTGGCAGAGGAAAGGAAAAGGGTTAATGCTACACGGCGGAGGTTCCAGCGGTGCCGAGACAACAATCTTAGAGTGTGGTATAGATATGAATATTCGAAGGCGTTAGCGATGTTGCGAGCCCGAATAAGGGAGGCCAGGGATCGATACGAGGCTGAATGTAACGCGGCGTGTTCGAGGCGAAGTGTTTTTTCGGCCCATTTTAGGGAAGCCTTCGGCCGCACGAAAAGCAGAAAATTCTCGCCACCTTTGGAGGGCCCGGACGGAACGCTCACGAGCTCGCACTTCGAGTCGGCCGCCCTGCTCCTTCGTACGCATGTAGCCGTAGACGACCCCGACGTGGATCTGCCAGTGCATATCGCAACAAGGGAGTTGGCGGCAGCTTCATATCAATCAAGATTACAGGACGTACCTTTCACAGATGGGGAAGTGAAAGAAGTGATAGGTAAACTATCACCGAACTCGGCGCCGGGTCTCGATGGCAATACGCCCAGCATAGTTAAGGGCCTATACGAACTAAGGCCAAAATTCGTAATCTTCGTCCTTAACGCGCACTGAGGCTCGGTCATTTCCCTAGATGTTGGAGACGTGGCCGAATCATATTTATACCAAAACCTAACTGGCCCCCGCAGTGTACGGCTTCGTACAGACCAATATGTATAAACTCTGTATTTGGGAAAGTCTTGGAAAGGCTCCCCAACGGGCGATTATATAGCTTCCTGTGAAGGAACGGTCACGTACACGCCCAGCCGTATAGGTTTACACACGCCAAAAGTGCAGTACTGGCATTGCACAAGTTAAAGGCGAGGCTCGTGCAACTGCGCGCGTCGAAGATTCCTGCCATACTAATGAGCCTCGATTTCCAAGGGGCATTCGACAGTGTATGGTACCCTAAGTCCTCCGCTTCCTTAGAGATAGAGGTGTCCCAGCGAACCTATATAACATGCTCCAATCGTTCCAAACAGACAGATCAGTAGTATTTAGAACTCAGGCTGGGGAAGCGAAAGCACGGCCTACCCTGGGTAGCCCGCTGGGATCGCACCTGTCGCCTCTGTTGTGGAATGTCATAGTGCATGAATTACTATGTTTGCCGATGCCGAAAGGCGTAACCATACAGGCGTATGCGGACGACACCTTGATTATCATCCCCGGCGAATCAAAGAAAAAACTTGAAGAGATAGGATCTGAAGTACTCAGGAAAGTACTCGAATGGGCGCGGGTCGCAAAAGTACTGATAAATAAAGACAAGACCTTCTGCGTATTGTTCGCGCACAGTCAAGGCGTACTTGGAACAAAAAGTCGCCTGACCGTGAGAGCGGGAAAAGAGGACAAAGCCCTGGTATTCAAGGAGTCAGTGAGGATCCTAAGCGTCACGTTTGATAGACGTCTTTCGTTCTTCCTACATGCCGATGCCCTGAGGGTTAGGGTAGAAACACTTCTGACGTGTCTAAACACCCTAGCCCGATTGCAGGGTGGACGACTGCGTTCCGAACAAAAGAAAACGCTATACCGCAACGTCATTCTCCGGGCCGTCACATACGCGTCACCAATATGGTGGGACGAAGTAAGCCCAGACTGCAGGTTGAAATCTAGAATGATCTCAATACAATGATCGATTCTCCTGCACTTGTCCGAAGCTTTTCACACGACCAGTACGGCCGCTCTAAAAGTCCTAATGCATGCAAAACGGATCCGTAACTTTGGGAAAAGGATTGGCTCTGAGGGCTGAGCCGGTCGGGCTGGGGTCCAGAAGCAAGAACGGCACTGCACTGGGACTGGGCGAGGCTTGCCCCCGTAAAAAGCGGTGCGGCCGAGCCCGGACCAGCGTCGGGACCTTCCAGTGGAACGCCACAGCTGTGCATTTTTCGTGGGCTTCGCGTCTGAGGTTCTTGCTTCGGCCGGCAGAAAACAGCCAACTCAGAACTGGCAGGGACCGGGGGAATCCGACTGTCTAATTAAAACAAAGCGTTGCGAGGGCCGTTGATCGGTGCTGACGGGTCCGTTAGGTGGCGTCCGGGAGTGCAGACGTGGCCGCGTCTGCTCCCGCTTCTTTAAATGTTTTCGGACATCTTTCTTGTGTTCTCCACCGATCCATTGGACTTTCCTAAACCAGTTTTGTGCAAGCTATCTCACGACATCGTTCTCTTTGGGGTGAGTGAACTTTTCGGCGAGTTTTTGAACTTCAAGTGTGCGAAGCGAGGGACGCGTCTCTAGGACTAACCACTCGGCTACGAGCACGGAGCTAGGGTTCACTTCGAGGCAGCGCCGGGCCTCGTCAGGCCCCTGCCGCACCTGACTAGGCAGCGAGGATGCCCGAGATGGTGACAGTTGAAGGCATGGATATCACTCCGGAAGATTTCGACGGAGCGGGGTGGACCACCGCCCTTGGCGCCCGGCGGAAACGAGATCCGGCAAGGAACGCAGCGTCTGCTACCGCTGCAAAGTCTACGGCAAACACAGCAAAGAAGCATGGTTTCAACGCTCGCTCCCTCTCAACAGTGCAGAAGGTTGTAGCCGCTTCGCGACTCCCTCGGCTGCCGAGAGACCAGATAAAGGTCATTGTACGGCCCCGCGGAGGGCTTGACGTTTCGAAGACGGACATGGTACTGCTGTCGAGAGCTCTGACTATGGCAGCTGGGCTCACTGACCAAGAAGCATCGGAAGATACAGTCTGCCCCAACAAGGTACAGAATATTCTTGTTATTTCGACTCCGGTCAGATCCAACGCAGTCGCATACGCTGGAATTCAGAAACTTCACACGAAAGTCGGCGCATTTGATGTTTCTGCCTACTTAGCCGCCCCGGAAAACACTTGTAAAGGCGTCATCAGGAATGTTGACCCCTCGATAGAAGAGCACACCCTCAGAGGCATGATTGTCAACCAACGAAACCCGACCGCCATTGAAGTCAAGAGAATCAAAAACACGCACGTTGTTGTGATACTCTTTGATGGGCTTCGAGTTCCCAAAAACGTCATGTGCGGAACGGCCTTAGTGCCGTGTTCCCTTTACAAACGCCAAGTCGATGTTTGTCACGCCTGCGGCCGAGTCGGGCACCGGGCCGACGTATGCCACCAGAGCAAGGCAGAGAAAAGTAAATGCCACAACTGCGGAGACGCACTCTCAAACGATGCTGCAGAAGCCCACCGTTGCACTCCGAAATGCAAGCTCTGTGAAGGTGATCACCCAACAGGTGACCGTTGCTGCAGCAAAAGATACCACATCCCATATGTCGTGCGACGACGCCGAAGACAAAGACGCCACCGCTCCGAGAAAGAAGCCAACGCTGACGAGGTTAACGACGAGGGTGGCGATTTGGGCTTGTTGGTATGGTTGCATGATGATGGATGGTAGCGCTGTGTTGTGTCTATGTGCCTTCTCTTGTCCGTGTTCGTTGTCTGCGCTACCATCCATCATCATGCGAGGTTAACGACCTCGCGGACATGCAACCGGAGATGGCAGATGGTTCCACTCCCAAGCGGCGCTCCAGCTCCAGAGGGCGTTCCCGTTCCAGAGGACGCTCCCGTTCCAGAGGACGCTCCCGTTCCAGACGGCGCACCCGTTCCAGACGGCGCTCCCGTTCCACAGCGCACTCTCAATCCAGCGGGCGCTCTTGCTCCAGGGGCCGATCCTGGTCGAGATGTCCTGGCAAGAAAATGACCTGGGCCGACATGGTTCGCGACAGCGGCTCTGCACCGACAACACCGACAACTTCAAAGCAAGGTAAGGTACAGCCAGAGCATGTGGCACATCCACGAATACACACATTAGAACGGGAAAACAAAGCACTCAAACAGGAACTAGCTGAACTGAAGGCAACTCTCGCCAGGCTAGAAGGACGTATCCTAAAAGACACACCGCCACCCATCCCTCAATCATCAGGATCTGTGGTCGCATCATGTAGCCCAAATAAACGCAGAGCCGTAAACACCGAGACAGATGACGACACATCAGACGTAGACGACTTTATGTCCGACGTCAGCGAAGCTCCTTCTAACGCCTTAGCTAGTGACAACAAAGCCAAAAAGCACCGCAAGACGAGGAGTAAGTTCAGTAAATTCCAATCAGCAATTGCCGACATTAAAGAGGCACTCATACAAATTTGCGGTAGACTCGATCGTCTGGAAAGACCAATTGCTCAACCCAGAGCCACGAGAAGAATTCCCACGCCGGACCCGGGGTCCATGTCTTCCCAGGGACCCCAACCTGCGCTGCCGACATCCCCTCAGCCACCAGGTCCAATAGGTGAAGCGAACACACAGGGGGTCATGCCAAGTCAGCACCATGGATAGCACACCACAATTTTTCAAGATCTGGCAATGGAACTGTAATTCATTCAACAAAAAGAAAGCTAACCTAACGCAATTAGTACGATCATGTAAAGAAAAACCACATGTCATCATTTTACAGGAGTGCGGGGCGGAAAAGTACATTCAAAACATGTCCTTTTCGGGGTACAGGGTTTCCAGGCCAACCCTGGACCCCGACTTCAAACAAGCCAGGGGCATTGCCACCCTCATCCGTAAGGACATCAGCTTTATGGAAAGGGACACCCCGACATACAAGAAAGGCCTGGAATCCATGATAACAGAAATCATTCCGAGTCGAACTCTTAAAGCTCACCTTTACATACTGAACGTATACAGTTCTCCGACCGACCGACTCAGGAACTTTACCAAACTCCTGTCATCGGCGGTGTCGCAAGCCAAGGACCGGCCGTTGATCGTTGCCGGCGACTTCAATGCGCACAACAACGTTTGGGGCTACAGTACCAATGACAGGAAAGGTCTTAACCTTGCGGAGTGTGCAAACAACCTCAACTTGAAGTTAATCACGGACTCAAGGTTTCCGACACGCAGAGGCAATTCTGTTCAGCGAGACACCACCCCCGACCTGACGTTCCTCGGAAACGCGGAAGGGTCATGGGACAATCTGCAAGAGGACCTAGGCAGCGACCATTTCATCTTAGAAATCAACGTCCGTATCACACCCGCTCCACCTAAGACGTACAGATACGTCGACTGGGACCTTTTCCGAAGAATAAGGGGTAGCGAGGACAGCCAAGGGGAAACCTTTGAAGAGCTTCTGGAAAATCTGAAAAGTACGGTGGCAAAAGCCACTAAAGAAATAACCTTGGACCTGGAGGTTCCAGTCATGGACTCCAGACTCGCACACCTCCTGGAGGCGAAGAATGCGCTAAGACGACGATGGGAAAAGCAGAAGCTAAACAGGAGGCTGCGATCTAAACTAAGGGAAATAACCAAAAAAATCGAAGAACATTCCAGAGAGCTGAGTGCGCAACAATGGGATGAGGTTTGTAATGAGGCGGATGGTAAAATGAGACGGGGAAGCAAGTGGAGCCTCCTCAAAAACCTATTCGCCGACAGCAACAAACCGACCAAGAGCAATGCTCGAATAATGCTCGACAGACTCGTCCACCTGCACACGATTGAAGGCACTAGTCCTCAGGACTTTGCTAACACCCTGGCAGACATATACCTGCCGACAGAAAGCAAATCAGTCCCCTGGGACGACCCGGCATGCGAGTACAAGGGGACACCTCAACGCTCACTGGATCGTCCATTCGAGGTCTCAGAGATTGTGCACGCCCTTCATGGCCTTAACGGCCGCTCGGCCCCTGGTCCAGACGGATTAACTAACAAACTTCTCAGAAACTTAGATAACCAAGCCATACAAATCATTACAAAGAAAATAAACGAGGTATGGACGGCGGGCCGCGTACCGGATGAATGGCGAACTGCCAATATAATTCTCATCCCCAAACCCGGAAAACCGCTCCATGCCGAGAACTTGAGACCAATATCCCTTACTTCGTGCCTCGGAAAGGTCGCCGAACATGTCATTCACAATAGAATTGCAGAGCACATCGAAGCAAACAGCCTTTTTCGCCACAATCTCATAGGATTCCGAAAATCACTATCAACACAAGATGCCATGCTCCTTATCAGGAGTGCTGTGATAGACAATAAATCACGGGACGTAAAGGGCATCCTGGCGCTCGACATAACGAAGGCCTTCGATACGGTCAGGCACGAACATATCCTCAACGAAATCTCCAGTTTACATCTCGGAGAAAAATTTCACAACTATGTCAGATCGTTTTTGGCGGACCGTACGGCTACCATAAACATCGGACAAATCAGAAGCCGTAAGCACAAGCTGGGAAACGTCGGCACCCCCCAAGGGTCAGTGCTTTCGCCACTTCTTTTCAACATCGCAATGCACGATCTGGCGAACCGACTCTCGAAAGTTCATGGGGTAGGACACGTGATTTACGCAGATGACATTACCATCTGGTCCACAAGTGGCCCACTAGGCTCCCTGGAGCAGAACCTACAACATGCCCTAGACACCACACAAGCTTTCCTACAAAATACGGGGCTGAAGCTATCTACGAGCAAATCAGAGCTCCTTCTATGTAAACACGGCCCCAGAAAGGGACAGCTCCTTAGCTCCCTCCCCGTTCACCTACACACCAAGGACGGAGGTAGTATCCCAATATGTAACACAATCAAGGTCCTGGGCATGGTAGTTGGTGCTTACAGCGGTGACAACGCGGAGGCCCTCAAACGTATAGAGAAAAGTGTCTTCAACTTCACCAGGGTATTATCAAGGGTCAACAGTAGAAGGGCTGGTCTGAAAGAAGACAACCTCATGAAAGCATTTCACGCCTTTCTCATCAGCCACGTGACTTACGCCGCCCCCTTCCTCAACTGGAAGAAGACAGAGCTCAACAAAATTGATACATTAATTCGAACAGGATTGAAAAGGGTCCTGAGCCTCCCTCGCAACACTAGTACGGAACGACTCTTACAATTGGGCCTGCATAATACAGCTACCGAACTCTTTGAGGCACAGCGGCATGCACAGATTAGTCGGCTCTCACTCTCAAAGGCGGGCAACGAGATATTGTTTGAAGCCGGTCTTCAGCCTTTCTTCATGCCGCCAGAAAAGTCCCAACTTTGCACACAAGCCATGAAAGCGATAACAGTTGACCCGATTCCCAGAAACATACACCCAACCCACAATGAAGGACGAAGAAAAGCGAGAGCCAAGGCAATACTCGCCAAGATCATGTGCAACGATACGCAGGTCCTCTTCGTTGATGCCGCAAAATATTGGAATCGAGGTGCCTATGCAGTCTCTGTGGTGGACGCCCACGGCTCGCTCGTCAACGCAGCCACGGTAGTTACCAACTTCACCCACGAAGCAGAGGAAATGGCCATTGCGCTAGCCCTTCGAAGCTGCACTGAAGCCTCTGTCATTTACTCGGACTCTAGAACAGCTATAAGAACTTTTTCGGCGGCCCTAGTCTCTTCGAAGGCAGCTGCGGTCGTTAACAGGCTTTTCAACCACGAGACGAAGGAGGAAAACTTTCGGTCTACACACATCGCATGGTTCCCAGCCCACATGGGAAACATTTCCGGCTTTGCTGGCAACCCAAACGAGCGGGCACACACACTGGCGCGAGAGCTCACTTTCCGCGTCAGTGGTTCGCCCCCTCGCTTAAATGCAGCCTGCAGGAACCTCGATTACAAAGACCCACTTGTATCATATCACGAACTCACCTCACATCATAGATTAGAACGTCGAACTTTTCCTCCTCCTCACAGAGATCTGAACAGAGCACAAGCAATCACTTACAGACAATTGCAGACACGTACATACATCACACCAACGACACTAAGCAGGATTAATCCGGACTTTTCCACTGCATGTCCACACTGTGGAAACGAGTATAACAATTTCGACCACATGCTCTGGTTGTGCCCTGCCAACGTGGGTACAGAATTTTCTGACCAGTCCTCCTGGGACTCCGCCCTTCGAAGCACAGAGCTCATCGCCCAGCTCAAGGCTGTCCAGAGGGCCCGGGCCGTCGCCGAGAGACTCTGTCTACCGGTCCCGACCTGGGTGGAGCCGCCGGATTGATGGCGGGGCTTTCGGCACCGCTTTCTTTCCTTTCAGGACCTTAATAAAGTTCATACTCACTCACTCGGTGCTGACGCAATGTGATTTCTGCCCAGTGCTCTAAATGTCAAAGTGAGGAAATTCAGAAAAGCGCGGGTAAACGGCAAGAGTAGCTATGACTCTCTTAGAGGGAGAAGACCTATCACTACCTGCTTGTGGTTCCCTCTGCCGTTGCGTTGTCATTGGAGTGTCTGCTATTGTAAGGCTCCCTTGGCAGGTGACGCAACAGTGAAGGCAATCTGGCCATCTGGGCTGCAATCTCAGAGGCTTCTTTCGCTTGGCGAGATGACTAAAAGAAACTCTTTGGAAGAAAGCGGCTGCCGACAGGCAGTAGCACCAAGTGGTGGAAACGGTTACCCCTGTACCCATGCTAGGAGTGCGCGTGGGGTGCCTGCAGACCCCCCTGTCATTGAGGTTGCCTACACTTGTCAAATATGCTCCCGCACATTCGGCTCGCAGAGGCCTAAGTATCCATCAAACAAGGGCTCGGCATAGGCCAACAACGACCACTGTCAAGAAAGCCACTAGGCCTGACACTAAGAAGGCTCAGGCTGTCAAGGACGATGTGGCACAAGAAGTAGAGGCAAAGGCAACCTGCATAGGAGCCGAGAGCTCCAACACACTTGAAGTCGAAGGGGAAATAATGGAGGCTGAAAGTACACCTACAGGCTCTGGAGATGTCGTTGTACCGGTTCCAGAACCTTTACCAAAGAACACATCAGGGAGAAAGCTGTCAGAGACAACAATTGAAAAGACCAGTAATAGTCAACTCTCCGCTAAAGTTCCAGAGAAGGATTGCTTGAAGGGCAGAAGGAAAGCCAATACTGATGACACGGCACGCGAGGTGTTGGACGCGGCGGTGGCGCACACACCGACCGGCCACACTCTGCGGGCGTCAGTCTGTGTGGACAGAGAGGCTATTCCCGGCCCGCCGGATCTCACTGTGATGCCTTCAGCAGTTGTGTGCGAGCCGCTGGTGGGTGTCAGCGGTGAGGAATTCTGGCGCACTACGGGTGCAAGGCCGAAGGAAGGAAGGAACATTCCGCCTGGCCGATTGGCCGACACGAAGGGCCCAAAGCGTGTAGCTCTTAGTAGCAGCGCTAACCTGACGGCCTCTACTCCATTGAGACCGTCAGTCGCGGAGAATGAACACGATCCCCATTTGGTCACGGCACCAACAAAAGAGGTGACGCACACACCTTTGAGCCTTGATCTGGGGTACACAGTTGATCGGGACCAAACGGCCCTCTCTGCTTCTCCAGTACCTGCTGTGCGGACTGCAGTGGTCGTGCGCGGACCGACCGACGGCAACAGCCAAGGGTCAATCTGGAGGGGTTCAGGGGTTAGGCTAAGAGGTCGACGGCGTTTACCGTCTGGCCTGTTGTCCGACACTTCTGACAGCGAGGAGGACCCTGCGTTCTGCAGAGGTTCCTCCTCTTTTTCTCCCCCAAGTGGCGAAATAAGAAACACAGCACCTGCACCTACCGCTCCATTCCAGCCACTAGAAGGGAGCAGCATTGTGGAAGACAGTGAACCGAAGTGTCCTGAATGCGGCCGACTATTTGGCTCCAAAAGTGGCTTGAGTCAACATAGGCGACATGCTCACATTGAGGCCTATAACGCCGACATCGACGTCGAGAGGTCCAAGCTACGATGGACAAGAGAAGAAGAGTACCTAATGGCAATTTACGAGGTGCAGCTGCTACAAGATAAGGTGTACAACATCAACCAAAGGATGGCCAAAAAGTCCCCTTCTAGAACTTTCGATGGTATCAAGTCGCACAGAAGGATGGCACGTTACCAGGCCCTGGTTAAGGAACTGCTGGCAAAGAGTGGCGCTACAGGAGATCATGGCGATGATGGAGCAGATCCACTGGTTGAAGACAGTCAGCCACACTCGGATGCGATCCAGCCCATTGACCCAAGAACTGCTATGGCGGAAGAACTCCAGACACTTGTTTCGAGGCCACCTCCCCAGTCTTTCCAAGCCTACAGACTGTGGGAAATCACTAAGCGTTTCCTCGATGGTGAACACGTGGGGTGTGCTCTGGAATCATACCTCGTTGAGGTTTTCACCGAAGTGAGAAGGGCCCCTAGTAAGCCAGGACCTCCTCATCCTGAGAGTCGTCGAAAAGAAAAACGACGAGAATATGCAATGTGCCAGGACCTGTTTAAACATAATAGGTCGCATTGCATCAGGAGCATCCTGGATGAAACGGGAAAAATCACAAGTTAATGACCCTTCTGCCTTCTTGGAGGAGTGGCGAGTGGTGTTGGAAACACCCCCCGGAGACGGCCTGTTGACAATGAGCCGAAGCGGAAGTGGGACGATCGATCCCCGATTTCTTATCACCGCACAAGATATAAAGTCGGCCATGCCATTACGAAACACAGCGTCGGGACCAGATGGATTTTCCGCCAAGCGGCTACACTCCTGTCCTATGATCCTCTTGAGGGTCTTGTGCAATCTTCTACTGATGCAAAAGCGGTTGCCTCAACTTCTTTGCAATGCACGGACGGTTTTCATACCGAAAGTGCCAGGAGCCTCAACTGCTGCACTACACAGGCCAATTACAGTATCCCACGTCCTTACGAGGCTGTTACATAAGGTCTTTGTACGCCGACTGATGGCCAGCGTGAAACTCAACTTTCGTCAAAGAGCTTTTCTACCGGTTGATAACTGCGCTGAAAACTTGCTCCTACTGCAGACCGTGATTGACGAGGCCAGGCACAAATTGAGACCCCTGGCAATGGCATCGGTGGATGTGGCGAAGGCGTTTGATCGAGTGGCCCACCCAGAGATCATTCAAGGTTTAAAAAGGAAGGGCATCGCTGGGGACTTTTGTGAATACATTGCCGATTTTCACTCAAGAGCGACTACTGTACTCACGTTTGAAGGCCACACCAAGGTTGCTCACCCTGCCAGAGGTGTGCGACAGGGGGACCCCCTAACGCCCCTTTTGTTCAATTTGGTGCTGGACGAGTTTTTTGAGGATCAGCCGGCCCGCCTTTGAGAGTGAAGGCCTGTCTGTCAATGCAATGGCCTTCGCAGATGACATCATATTGACCGCCAGCACCAAAGCTGGGCTTCAATGTCAGCTGAACTCGTCGAACAGGTACCTTAAGGAGCGTGGTCTGCAGGCCAATGCTGACAAGTCCAGAACCCTGACCATACTGCCGAGTGGTCGTGACAAGAAGGCCAAAGTGGACACTGAACACACTTACACGATTGGAGATAACCCCATCACTGTCACCTCCCATACTTGGTGTGGCAGTCCTTGGGGATTCGCTTTGACGGAACGCAGGCACCCAACAACACGGTAAGAGGAGATCTAAAAGTATAGCTGTTGCGGTTATCAAAAGCTCCTCTGAAACCGCAACAAAGAATGGTTGCCTTGCGGACGTACCTGATACCCAGGCTAATTCATCGGTTGGTCCTGGGACCTGTTTCCTCAAAGCTATTGAAGAGCCTCGATGCGATGGTGTGAGGGACAGTGAGAAAATGGTTGAATCTACCACAAGACGTGACACTCGCGTTCTTCTATGCGCCTATTCCAGAAGGCGGACTTGGCGTCATGTGCCTGAGGTCAGTGATTCCGGCCCTAAGATTGCGGCGGTTGAGGTCGTTGATACTTAGCAGCCACTTTCAATGCACGGTGGCTGCAGGTAAAGACTTCGTCAGACGCGCTATACGACAGGCCGAAGGCTTGGCGGTGTTTCGAGGCGACAACATTGACAGTTCTACGGCGTCGCGCAGGTTTTGGACACGTATCCTTCACCAGAGCTATGATGGCCGGCCACTGTCCCGATGTGCGGATGCGAAAGGGTCAACGGCGTGGATAGGGAAAGGCACCACATTTCTCAAGGGGAAGGAATATGTCGACCTCATAAAATTCCCATTGCCGCAATCCCCAACCTCACCCGCCTGAAGCGAGGACAAGACGTCTTAAAGAAGTGCCGGGCCGGATGTAATGCCGATGAGTCACTAGGACACGTACTGCAAAGGTGCCACCGTACCCACCACCAAAGGATTGCAAGGCATGACTGCATCCTTAGATACCTAGCCAAAAGGCTTAGAGAAAAGGAATGGCAAGTCTAAGAAGAGCCGCACTACCGGACCTCTCAAGGAAACAGGATTCCTGACCTTGTGTTGTCTAGGGACGGGCAGTGCGTGGTGTTAGACGTCCAGGTAGTGGGTACCAGGGTGGACCTGTCAGAAGCCCATGAAGCAAAAAGAAGAAAATACCTAATCCCCGACATGCTGATGCACATCACATCTGGGACGGGAGCAAGGTCTTATCCGACGGTCTCATCCATTACCTTGACATACCGAGGCACGTGGGCGTCCGAGTCTACAAGGATACTACTGGATCTGGGCCTTGGACGACAGGACATAAAAGTGGCAACCATAAGATGTCTCCAGGGAGGCCTGCGGGCCTTTCGGGTGCACCAAAGGTCGACGTCGGTGCGTAACAGATGCGACCAGCATGGGCTCGAGTAGCCAATTTCCAATGCTGCAAGCGCAGCAATGGCAGCTAAGCAAGCTGCCAAACGGGTTCCTCTGCCCTTTCAGAGCGGCAAGTTAACAGATATCTGAGGGCTTGCCTCACTCATGGAGTAGGTGCCCAATGATGATGTTAAAAAAATAGCCAAATGCCATGAATGGATTAACGCGCATGAATGGATTAACGAGATTCCCACTGTCCCTATCTACTACCATCATCGGCGTCCATGGCCTGCGGGCGGCCTTTTCGGCAGCAGCGAGCTTTTTCATCTTTTGCATCAGCAAAACTGTGAGTACAGCCCCAAATTTTTCTACTCCTCCTCTATCAGTGCTCCGGGTACCTCAGGAGACCGAAGACACAAAGTAAATCGGCCCAGAATTGGTGGAATCTACAAAACTTCGCGCCTTTGGCGCCTCCCTGGCAGCCATTACTCACCTTCGGGCAAAGCACCCTGAGATCGGCGAAATTGCATCGTTCTCGGTCATAAAAAGTTGACATACTGCTCCTGGGATGACCCAAAACCTCGCACGTGAAAAAAAAAAACGCGCTGAGGAAGCACAAGAGGTGTCTTTTTGCTGAAAAGCTGGTTTGTTTACATCGCGAAGCCCGCCTACATGGACGCCGCCATCTTGCTTGGGTGACCAGTGAGCGGGATAGGCTTCAAACGGAAAACAACCACAAACTATTTGCAACAAACGACTTCAAATTCATGCCGGAATTATTTTATTAATAATAGACGGCATTTTTGGAAGGGAGAAGTTGTTTCTCTGTAGTGGAAAGACTGTTGGCTCGGCTCCTCGCCTGTCTGAAGGCCGCCATCTTGGAAGAGACTGTTGCCTTCGAGTGAGAAAACAACAATAACTTTCGATCTACTGGACTGATTTTGAAAAATAAGGTACCATTGGATTCGGAAAAATACGATAATAGCCGCACGAAAAACATCGAAAGCGGTGTTGAACTGTAAGAGCACAAATTGTCATACATCAACAAGTGGCAGAAGCACATTGTTGCTCGACCTACAAACTGAAATCTGCTAAAATTAGCTGGAACCTTCCTAAATACTGTTGTTGACTTTCCTGGGCACTTGTGGCTATTTGGCCACAGTTTGAGGAAGTTTTGACGTTAACCATAACTCCTAGGGGCAAATCTACGACACACTGAGGCACCTTGACAATGGTGAACAAAGACTTCAGGAAAGAAGATTTTTGGGCCAAGGAAACCAAAGAAGAAATCAAGACACCAGGAAAATCAATGGAAGGAAGCCTGAAACCTGGAAAACAGGTTGCTCCGGCGTCAATGAAGACTAGAGAAGAAAAAGGACAAGGAAAGATCCCTGAACAGCTGAAAGCAAAGGATGACATCTCTCAAAGGGAGGGAGAAAAGCAAAAAGAGTCCACAAAGAAGAAAACAGGCAAAGTAAAACACGACAAAAGAACAGAAAAGCTGAGAGGAAGCCAGGACGATGTACAAGAGGAAACTGAAGATGAACTGAGTGGAGCAACACCCGGTCTTCATGAGCAAAAGCTCAGAGAAGATGAAACTCCCTGGTATGAGGCTTCAGATCATGAGGGCTCGGCTGAACCACACTCAGCAAAGGAGAAAAAACAAGGAACAGACAAGAACAACAGGAGTAAAAGCACGAAAAATTTGAAGAGAAATGAAAAAGAGGAAAAGACAGAAGCGGAAGATAGAGCAAAAGCCACCATGGAAAAAGCTGATCATCCAGTCCTGTCAAAGATGGCAAAGATAGACAGAGTTTTCACAAGAGCCTTGATGAAATTGTCAAGGATTAACAGTGACAACAACGAGGCAACTGACCAAATGAACACCCTTCTGTTAGAGTACACAAAAATCAAAACAATGACTTTAGAATTAAGCCATGAATTGGAATTTCAAAAAGGAAGAATTCAAGAGCTTGAGGAAGCTAGAAGAAAAGGAAGAAGCTATGCTGACATTTTGGGGGCTAGTCCAGAAAGGGATATTCAAAAACCCGAAGGGCCAAAGACTTCAGCCCTTATAGTCACATCAGCGAAAATTAAGAACAAAGAAATTGAACAAGCTTTGAAAAGTACATTTGACCCAGTAACTCTGGGGCTAACAGACCCGGCGCTTCGGCCTGGAAAAGAAGGAATAGTGGTCATCAGCACTTCCAAGGAAGGCATAGAAACCCGGCGAAAATCATCCAGGAAGACCCTGACCTTAAAGACCTTCAAGTAAAAAAACCCAAAGAGAGAAACCTCGAGGTTAAGGTTGTCGGCATTGATGACAACATGGACGTAAACAACCTCAGCGGAACAATCGTCAAGCAGAACAACTTAGACTGTGCACCAGCGGACATTGAAGTTAAAAGAACATAGAATGGAAAGAATGGGACCACGGCAATCTTGGCCTTGAACCATAAAGCTGTTCATGCGATAAAGAACAAGAACAGGCTGAGCATTAGGTGGACGAAATGCCTAGTCTATGACAACATACTCATTGCAAGATGCTTCAAATGTGCCTCATACGGACACATGAAGTCAGCATGCAAGGGGGGCAACGCATATTGCCACAACTGCGGACAACAGGGTCACGAATACCAGGATTGCTACGATGAAGCAAACAGTTGGATTTGCGAAAAAGAAAAAAAGGGAACTCCCGCAGAAAGAAAACACTCCATGATGTCCTGGAACTGCCTAGTTTATCAGGAAAGAGTAGCAGCGGAGAAGAAGAGGATTCTCCCTGAAATCAACTAAGCGAAACCATGGCTCCCCAACATAAAAAACGAATATCACGACAACAAAACAACACTATTAACAACACATCAACAGATACTATCAACGCCAATAATAACAAAAATACACTAACAATTATACAAGCCAACCTGGCAAGGTCATTTAAGGCCCCGCAATCACTAAGAAACCTTAACGACAAAGAAAAACATGATATCTCTGCGATTCAGGAACTGTATGTGTTAAATAATAAAATAATAGGTTTTGCAATTAAACATAAGATAATCGCACACAACAAAAACCCCAAGACTGCCGTAATAATACAAAACGAAAAGATAGCGGTGTTCCCAATTTTAATAGAGGAAAAAGTAATAGCAATAGTAGTTACTAAAGATAACAACAAATATTTAATCATAAACAGTTACAGTCCACCTAAAGAATCCATATCATATATTCTAAGTAAAATAGACAACGTTATCCAAGGTACAGCACATAACAAATTAATAATATTAGGAAACTCTAATGCTAAAAATAAAATATGGGGCAGCAAGACTTGTGATGAAAAGGGTGAAGATCTATCAGAATTTATTATTAGACATGATTTAGTATTAAAAAATGATAAGAATTCACCCCCTACATTCAAAACAGCAAGAGCAAAAGGATGGATTGATTTAACCATTGTAAATCAAGAACTAAAGGAAGACGTTCTGAATTGCCAGGTGCTAAAACATTTTAACAACAGTGATCATAGATATATATACACCAACATAAGCAAACCTGAAACCCAACCTGAATACGGCCTAACATTAAAAGGGAGGACAAAATTATTAGAGGACATAAAGCATGACTTGTGGTTTAGTGAAATACAAGACAAGATAACCAACAAAAATGACATCGAGAAAACAGTAAAGGAATTTCATAATAAAATACACTTTTTAAAAAATAGGAAAAAATAAAAAAATTCAAACAACAAGAAAAACTCATGGTGGTCCTAAGATTTAGAAATTCAACGTAAAAGAGTAACAGCACTTCGTAGAAGATACCAAAAGTGTAAAGGAGAAATGAGACCTGATTTTAAAAAGGCTTATTATTTGGAACATGACATTTACAACAACATGATAGAGAGTGCCAAAGACAAAAGTTGGCAAAAAGTTTGTGAAATGGTGAGGAAAAACCCATTCACCCTGCTATATAAAATAGCACGGGATCAAATTAAACAGAATAATATTAACGAGTATGAAAAAAGATGACGGTGAAATGACAAAATCATTGGAAGAAACAGTGCACTAGGTATTAAATAAATTGTATCCTATTGCAAACGAAGAAGACATTACGGAAACAGAAAAGGATAACCAAAGAAAGGAAACAGATCAGATATCAGGAACAAAAACACAAGACAAACTATTTACTCAACTAAAATTAAACATTATAATAACAAATCTACGTAAAGATGTTACACCAGGTCCAGATGATCTAAACACCATTTTAATTCAAGAAATATATAAAGCACATAAGAAATTCTTCCTAAACTTATACAATGCATGCCTTAAAAACGGATATTTCCCTAAAGAGTGGAAGTCATCAAAAGTTATACTTATCCCAAAGGAAAAATTTGAAGAAAAATCAGGAGTAAATAAATATAGACCTATAGCTATTAATTCAGTATTAGGAAAGATATTAGAAAAACTTCTGAAAGATTGTACATATCACTGCTTCGTTACAAGAAATTTATTACAGAAGCATCAGTATGGTTTCAAGCACAATACATCAACTACAATGGCCCTTCAAGAAATTAAGAAGAGAGTTATGCAGGCTAAAATGGACAGACAAAACATCTTAATTGTCTCATTAGATATTAAAAATGCCTTTAACTCGATTAGACCGACAATTGTCAAGAGAAAACTAGAAGAACTAAAATGCTATCAAAATATCACAGAATCAATCCACAATATTCTTATAGACCGCACAATCATCTATGAAAGTGAGAATGGAAAAATTGTTAAGCATTTAAAAATAGGATGTCCTCAGGGTTCTCCTTTCAGTCCACTTTTGTGGAACTTAACAATAGCAGATCTTCTTGAAATAAAATTGCCAAGCGATACACATATCCAATCTTTTGCTGACGATATAGTTTTAATAATTAAATTCAAATCTAGGAGTGACGCAGAGTATAAGGCAAACAAAGCCCTTAAAGTTATTCAACAATGGTCAAAAGACAAAGAAATAAATTTTAACCCAGAGAAGTCGCATTTCTTAGTAGTGGGTAAAAAATACGAGAGTCACCCACCACACCTAAAAATGGGTTCACAAAGAATTATAATGGTTAAAGAAATGAAGATTCTAGGAGTGATATTTGATAGCGCATTTTCTTTCGTACCGCACCTGCAATATGTTAGAGATAAAGTCATTGCATTAACCTATAAAATAAACAGAACATTTAAACAAGGAAACAATGACAACTCGAAACAATTAAGGAAAATATACGTCCAAGGTATTGAAAGAGTTATTGTGTATGCATCACCAGTTTGGTACACGAGAAAATGTATCATCCTCAAAAAGCTTAACGCAATACGAAGAATACCTTTACTAATGATCACAAAAGCATTTAAGACAACATCAAACATTGGACTAACGATATTAGCTAATGTACCGCCAGTCTACCTTACAATAGAAAAAGAAAACGAAATGCACCATATAATACATGGTCAGAAAAACTTTAAATGGAAAGATGAGTTTTTCACGAGGAATGAAATAATGGTAAAATATGATCTTTGGCAAGATCATCCAGCAGACAGAGTTGAGTACTGCTTTAGCAAAGAGGCAGATAACGCATTAAAGAATAAAATATACACAGACGGCTCCAAGGCACAAAATAACGTAGGAGCAGCATTTATAATATTAAATGAAGAAAACTGTATACTAGATAGTAAGCAATACAAACAACCACCCTACGCAAAAAATTTTGAAGCCGAAACAATAGCAATTCTGAAAACAATCAATTATACAAAAACATTCGAACACTCAAATAACTATCAACTATTCACGGATAGCCTGTCAGCTCTTCAAGCTATCAGTAACCCTGTAAACAATAATCACTTGATTCAACAGATCAAAAAAGAATTAGCAACTTTAAACTCGGAAATTAAATTAACATTCATTAAAGGACACACCGGAAATTATGGAAACGACTTAGCTGATGAACTAGCAAAGGAGGCTGCAAAACATGGTGAAGAAATAAAAATCCCAGTTACAAAAACAGTAATTAAAAGAGAACTTAAGGAAAATTTATCTCAGGAATGGAATAAAGTTTGGACAACAGAGGGTCAGAACAGCTACATATATCAATAGATTAAAAATATAAAACAAATACCTGATCACTTTCCAACCAATTTCTATACATCACAAGCACTTTCAGGCCACGGCCGATTTCCACATTAATTCGAAAGATTCAAAATACACGAAAGGAATACATGTCAGTGTAAAGCACGCGTTGAGTCATTTGATCATTTTTTGGAAACGTGTCCTATGGTAAGCTTCGAAAGAGCCAAAATGGAAGGAATACTTGGAAAACATTTATCTAAAAGAAAACCTGAAATTATTAGAAACAAAAAAAGAATAGCGATATTAGAAACAATGATTAAAAAAATTAATGAAAATATTTTACAGCTATAATCCCATGCCTTGACACAGCTCTTGAAATCCTAAGCGGCAGAATCTCCTTGCTGGAAAGCTGGAGGCCGAGTCTGCTTTCGGTGCTCAAGAGTCCAAGCACTATTTCAAAGCAAACATTAGTTCACAATATACACAAACAAAAAGCAGACGAAAAACAAACACAAAAAGGAGCAAAACATAACAAGGCACAAGCAAGCCCCAATAAGAAGAAAAAACTGTTCGTCAAGACGAAGACGAGAACCATGTAAAGAGTGTTCGTATGAATAAATCAACCCGCTGCCGTGGCTCTCCCTTAGCTGTGGTCGCCGATGATGGTGGGATCAATCTCTCTATTTCTTTTCTATTAACTATTTACCCTCCTTCCTCCAATTCCTTATTTCTCCTCTTCATCCCCATCTACCCCTTTCCCAAGCCTATAATTCCTCTCCTTCTACCTGTGATACCTTGGTGGTACAGGTTGGGCAATCTCTCTATGCCCTTCTCACATACTGTCCCTATCTACTGTGCTGTGCTGTGAGAGTGCGAAATTAAGTGCAATCGTATTCTGAATGTGCACAACAGGGGGAAAAGCACTGATACACACATTAAAGTTGCATCAAGACCGCTTCAGCCATGCCTAAAAAACACAAATTAGGCCAAAACAACTCAACCATCTCAGACAACAAAACAAAACACGAGAAAATCAAAAGATATGAGCACCCTGACAAATATCACAACACGAGAGAAGATAATGACACCGAAAATAAGGAGATCAATGTCACAGGTGTCCCCACTGATTATTGGTGGGGTGACACAGATGCAGAAACGCAGAGAAACGGAAAAAAGAAGAGAAAAATTGAAAGAATGAGACAGTATCATGCAGAACTAAGCAAGCATGTACATGACAGTTCTGAGTCAGATAGCGAGAATGAATCCTCAAGAAACGTGCACAACAAAGCAGACACAGAAAGGTCTCAAACCCTTGACACTCAAAAGCAGCAAGAGGAAAAAACAGAGACAGTCAGACAGCCTCCAGTAAATGAGACGCTGCAAGAGCAAAAAAAGCCTGCCATATCAGAACAAATAAATGGAAGTGAAACAGCATTCTATCAGGCACTCCTGGTTGCACAGCAACATGGTGCAGGTACAAACACATGCGAACAGCTAATGAAAGCATTTCAGGCAATTAAGACAAATCTTTTAGAGATAGCCTTGGACAACGCCTCAATGAGGGGCCAGCTGAGTGAACTGAAACCAAATAGCAAGATAACAGAACGCACTTATGCTAGTGTCCTACAACACAGTGATGAACAAGACAAAGTGAAGAAACCGGGGAAGCGATCGGTTTTGGTCATAAAACCCACAACAGGGGAAGTGACAACAAAAGAACTCAAGGAGAGAATTGTCAAGGATATTGATCCGGCAAAGTTAAAACTCACAGACGTGAAACTCAACGTAAATGACGCAGCTGTCACCATCAGCACCACAAATGGTGCAGCAATGACACAGTTAAAGGAATGTCTTAATAGACTCCCCGAAGCAAATGAAATGCAGATGTTTACACCTTCACCAAGACTTCCAACATTCAAAGTGGTTGGTATTGACTCAGACACAGCAAGGGACGATATCCCAGAGGAAATCCTAAATCAAAACAACATCACAGGACGCCCAGAGGAAATAACAATTGTGGCAGAATATATAAACCAGAAACGAAACAGAGTAAACATTTTGAAGACCTCCCCAGCTATATGGCGACAATTGAGGAATTTGTACACAGTTAATGTGGGATGGTCTCGTGCAGCCATCTATGACAATAACCACCCCCTCATCTGCTATTATTGTGCTAGTTTTGGACATCTTGCAAAAAATTGCAACAGGAGGCAGAGACGCTGCATAGAGTGTGCGGGCAACCATTGTATTGAAGAGTGCAGAGACAACTTTTCCCGGTGCACTGCTTAAGTTCGGGATCCGACGGTGCAGACGATCATTCAATCAGAGACCCAAACTGCCCGGTAGCCCAAGAGTGGCGTGAACGGGCAGAACGCAATTGGGAAGAGTAAAGTACAAAGTTTATTCTAAAACAACAATGATAAACGGACAAACATGCAAACCCCGCAAAAAAACACCTGTAACGTCAAAAATCCAAACAGCTCATCGGCAAGTATTAAAACAAACACAAGAATACACTCTCTCCGAATAATTCAAGTTAACTTAGCCCACTGCAGCAAAGCAAATGAAGTTCTTAACGTTCATCGAAACTGCAACTAATTCGATCTATCTATTCTCCAAGAACCTTATCATTATAAAAACAAAATAACTGGTTTCCCCCTTAAACACACAATTATAAGCCACAAAACGAACTGAAAAGTAGCAGTTATAATACATAATCCTAATATTCAAACGTTCCCTATATTATTCTTACCAAATGTTATAGTACTAAAAATATATTGGAATAAACAGGAAGTCCTAATTACAAATGTTTACGCACCACCTAAAGGAAATACTGAGAAGCTTTTAAATATAATTGAACCTATTACAGAAGAATCTAGGGACCAAATACTAATCGCAGGAGACTTCAATGCCTTTAACAAAATTTGGGGTGGGACTCAAAATAATGAACGAGGGGAATTATTATTTGAATTCATAATAGCACATAATCTTCAACTTTTAAACCTACCAAACTCACCACCTACATTCGAAACTAAAAACGGGAGAAGCTGGATAGATTTAACTTTCGCTTCTGCAGACCTCTATCCCAAAGTATATGAATGGCACATTAATGAAGAAGAAAATTCTAGCCACCATAGATATATCGAATATAACTTATTTAATGAAGCAGTAAAACAGGGAAAACGACTAACGCAAAATGGAGAGCACAAGCTACTTAAAGAATTAGAAAAAGACCCTTGGATGAAGGAAACAGCAGAATATGAAATTAACACTACTAGAAGATTGGAGTTTGTCACAAAGCACTTTTATGAAAAAATTAACAGATTAAAAAGAAATATTCGAAAAATATAAATAATTGTTCAAACACATATAATAAGTGGTGGACTGCAGAATTAGAAAGAGAGGAAACGAGTTAGGGCATTACGAAGACGTTTTCAAAAGGCAAGAGGAGAACAAAGAACTATATATCAAGAAAACTACCTTAAAAATCTTAAGAGTTATCAAGAACAAGTCAGTAAAGCTAGAGATGAATCCTGGAAAAATCTTTGCAGTACAGTAACAAAAAACAATCCATTCACACTCCCATACAAAATAGCAGCAGAAAAATTAAAAACACCCATTTTAATTAGGTCCATGCAATTATCCGGGAATAAACAAACGAAATCAATAGAAGAATCACTTACCTACATATTGGAAACTTTATTCCCCACGTTAACAGAAAGAACAAATGTAGAGGAAGAGATAAGATTAGGAAATACTGATAACGATAAACCTTTTACGGAGGAAGAAATAGATAATGTGGTGAATAACCTTCGCAAAAAAGTCGCAGTAGGCCCTGATAACTTATCTACGCAATTAATCCAGTGTCTTTATCTGAAACATAAAAAATTTTTTCTTAACATTTTCAATGCTGCATTAAAGCTAGGACACTTCCCGTCAGTTTGGAAGAACTCTAAAATAATACTAATACCAAAAAAGGAACTGGACATACATAATCCAAAACCACAACATTACAGACCGCTGGCAATTAATTCCATACTAGGAAAAGTGTTAGAAAAGCTTCTTAATGATAGAATATACTATTTTTTATATGTAAACAATTTTTCCCAAGAAACCAGTTTGGATTTACCCACAGCACATCAGCGACAGATGCTCTAGAAGAAATATCAAACACTATTACCAGCAACACAACATGCAAATCAATTCTAATCTCATTAGATATTAGGAATGCTTTTAATCATATACAACCAAAACATATTAAAGAATACTTCGAAAGGGTTGAGTGTCCAAGCGATATTGGCACCCTAGCACTGAACACATTAATGAATAGAGTTATTTCCTACACCACACCACACTTAAACATTGAAAAGAATCTCAAACAAGGCTCTCCACAGGGCTCGCCACTAAGCCCACTTTTTTGGAACATAACAATTTCAGACTTACTTCAAACAGATTTCCCCGAAAATACAAAAATTCAAGCGTTTGCAGATGACATAACAATTATAATACAAGGACCCACTCGCAAAGTAATTGAAGACACAGCAAATCAAGCTTTAAAAATAATACAACAATGGGCAGAAAAGAAAACAGTGACCTTCAACTTGGCGAAAAGTAAGTTTCTAATTATAGGAAAACATTATCAAAACAGACCACCAATTATTAAACTAGGAGAAAAGAAAATACAATGTTCCAATAACCTAAAAATTTTAGGAGTTACATACGATAGTAAACTCTCATTCCTCCCACATTTGGATGAAATTAAACACAAGGTTAATAAGTTAACATCTAATCTAGCTCGATTTTCTGGCAATGCATGGGGCATGTCAAGCAAACAAATACGGGATATATATATTAGAGCTACAGAAAGAATGATCACATACACAGTACCGGCATGGTATAGACCACACCCACATATTCTACGTAAACTACAAGCAATTCAACGTATACCACTTATCAAAATAACAAAAGCCTTTCGCACAACTTCAAACATAGTATTGCCGGTTATTGCAAATGTCCCGCCGGTACACCTAACAATAGAGAAGGAAATCAAAATATATTGAATCCTCCACAATAAAGAGACATTCACATGGGAAGACAAGATAATCAATAGTGAGGACATATCCAATAAATATGACATAAGGAGTACACATCCTGCAGATAGAGTGGCTATACCAACAAAATCATTAAAATCAAACTCAATCAAAAACTTGATATACACGGATGGATCTAAAACAGATAAAACTACAGGAGCGGCATTCGTTCACATGGATAATAATAATAAAATTATTAACACATGACAATATGCGTTACCAACATACAGCTCAAATTTTGAAGCAGAGGCAGTGGCCATAATTAAAGCACTTCAATACATCAAAGACTTGCAA